>NC_056739.1:1440848578-1441148578 GCF_019279795.1 Protopterus annectens
TTATTTTTTTAACTCCCTGTTCTTTTCTAATAAGTTCTTAAAATTAGTCCTTTTCTTGAAAACAAAACATGGTTTTATCCATATAATCTTTACTCAATTCACTGAGACCACTAACTATTCTCCAGTTATAATTAATGCTATTTTCAACTCATTACTGTATACTGAAAAAGTGACAGCGGACACTATAGAAAAATCAAGTTTGACCACTTTTTGGAAAACATTTAACCCACAAATTAAAATGGGCTTAAAAAGCATGCCTTTTAACCCAAATCTCAACCATTTTTTTGCCTTAACCATTAAGAGTATAGTCCATATCCAAAAATAGATCAATTAAAAAACATATCCTCCATAATGAAATCCTTATCACTTGATATTGTTCTGGAAACTCTAATGAACTGACCTTTAACTATATTGTTTCATTTTCAAAAGATGTTGTCTCCTAAAATCTAAATAATTGATGGTAAACTTCTGCTTACAATATAATTTTCTGCTAAATACTTGATTACAAACATTGAAGGTTAGGATAATGTCCAAAAAAATTAATCTCGATTCTCACTTCACCTTTCTAAACATACTAGAAAATATTAAGATACAACCAAACACCCTAATACTGGGTGATTTCAACTACCCTGCCATTAACTGGGAAAACTACTCATGTACCAACACCTTTGCCCAGCGATTCTTGGAAATCATAAATTCCAATGCCCTGGATCAACTAACCCTTAGTCCCACCAGGGGCTCAAATATCCTAGACCTGGTCATTACCAGTATGGGAAATCGATGCTCCACACCTATTGTCACCCGCTCGTTGGTCAGGTCTGACCATAAGCTAATCACCCTTGACATCCACATCCCACCCCCACCTCCCAGTAAGGAAACCTCCATAAAAAACTTCTCCAAAGCCAACTTCATACTACTCAAGTCAGAAGTGACAAACTTCATGATAACCATACAGACGGGAAATGAAAATTTGACTGCTGAATCCTACACTAAGGCACTGTACGAGCACATCCAGTCATGCATGAATCGTCCCATTCCAAATAGAACCAAGATGCTGTCCTCAAAAAAAAGGAAGCCAATCTGGTGGTCCCCCTGCCATAAACAAACTTTACAACAAAATGAAGAAACTGTTGCAGAAAAGAAGAAAATCCCAGGATGCAAAAAACTCCCTTATCAGCCTCAGTAAGAAACTGAGATCCCTCATAAAATCCTCCAAAGCTAGTTATGAAAATAAAATTGCCAAAGATTCCAAAGACAACCACAGGGCATTCTATAGCTATTTCAAGAATCTGCTCTGAGCCACAACAGAATGGAATTAAATATACTGATTCCAAGGATATTGCCAATATCCTGGCAGATCGATTCAGTGCAAACTTCAACCCCCTCTTACCCCCTAAAGGGCCCATCTCAATACCGAAAGATTGCCAAATTCTGGTAATAACGGCTAAAAGGTAAAAAACGCACTCTCCAAAGCTAAGAATACAGCATCCATGAGACCAGATGACATCCCAGGCTGTGTACTACATGAACTACAAAATGAACTGGCACCTCACCTAAGTGTCATGTTTAATCATAGCCTCACCTCAGGCTTTGTGCCCACTGAGTGTCGCACAGCTGCAGTTATCCCACTCCACAAGGGGGATCCACCTTGGATCACGGGAACTATTGCCCCATTAGTCTGATGAGCCTGATCTGCAAGGCCATGGAACGTATTATCTTGGAACTTATAAACAAAGACGTTGGCAACCTTCAAACACAGTTTGGGTTTGTGAAGGGCCGATCTTGTCTCCTGAACCTAATTAACTTCTTCAGATCAGTCTCCAGAGCCGTGGACAAGGGTAAGGTGGTCAGCACAGCCTATTTGGACCTTGCAAAGGCCTTTGACACCATCCCCTACTCTGGAATCATAGATAAACTTACTAAGCTGGGCATTAATCTCTACTTCACTCAATGGGTTGCCAAATGGCTTACTGACAGAACCCACACTGTAAAAGCAGTCAACTCCAAATCCAGCTCCAGACAAGTGACAAGTGGAGTACCTCAGGGTTCAGTCCTGGTACTGCTCTTGTTTGGCATCTACTTCTCTGAAGTACAGGCCAACACTAAGAGACTCTGGCTAACAAAGTTCGCAGATAACTGCAAACTGGGAGCCATTACTGAATCCCCAAATGATGTGGATATTCTGCAAAAGGGGCTTACAGAAATAGATGCTTGATGCCAGAGCCATGGGCTCAAGCTCAATGCCAAGAAGTGCATAGTTATCCCCTTTGGGAAAAAACATGTACCCATGAATTACCACATAGGTGTCAGTACACTAAACACCGAAAGTGTTATAAGAGACTTTAGGAAACAGGTGGACAGTGGTCTCACCTTTACTAACCACATCACCACAACAGTCAGGAAATCCTTCTATGTGGCACACCTCATCACTATGGGCTTTTCATCCAGAAAAAAGGAGGCCATTGTCCCACTGTACTCATCCCTCATTAGACCCATTATAGAATACAATGTCCCGTTTGGTATGCACCTCTCAAGACATCTGCAGCAACTGGAAAGGCCACAGAAATACCTCTCTAAAAGAATCACAGGCCTAAAGCAGATGCCCTATGCTGACCATCTAAAAAAACTCCACCTATACTCTGTCGCATATCGTCTTCTTAGAGGCGATCTCTGCTTAACGTATAAGGCCATGTCAAACCCAGAGCTGTTGGACATGCTACACTTAAAAAAATCCCATTCCCTCAGAGACACACGCTCCAGGGATCTGAACCTTGTCATCACAATGAAGCATGCTGGAGGGATAGGTTCCTGACCCAAAGACTCCCCAGACTCTGGAATAGACTGCCCATACATGTCAAGCAGAGCACCTCTTTGGCCCTATTCAAAAGGAACCTTAACGACTGGATGGGAGATAGGAAATTCACCCCGGGGATCATGTCAGTTGCCTGCTAGACAGGGATCTAGGGAAGCAAATACTGTGGGAATAAATAGCCAGGGAATTGTTATGGCTATACTTGTATAGGCCCTAGGGCCGATAGCCTAGTACAAACCTATGAACCTATAAACCTATGAACCTATGAGACCAGACCACCACATTATGAATTTTAAAAAAGGTACTGTTATTCAAATTCCCACCCCCTCAAAAAATAGAAGCATTGCTCATGTTAGTCCAAGTAAAAAAAAAATCATCAATAATTCCTTTGCAGAAAGAAACATATTTAAACAAGGGATGTTTATATAAAAAGTTACCCCTTAAATAGTTACTACATATGTAGACACTGAGGATGCCCTAGCCCCATTGCAACATTGTTGATTTGATGAAGCATCTTTCCTTCAAATACAAAAAAAAATCCTGACCAACATAATTTCAGGTGGTACGGTGGTAGTATTGTTACCTCACAGCAAGATGTTCTCCCGTTCGATTCTCAGCTTGGTTTGGGAGTGCCTTCTGTGTGGAGTCTGCATGTCCTCCCCACGGTTGGGTAGCGTTCGAAAGACATGAGTGTGTAAATGGGCGTGCCTTCGTTGAAGGTTGGGCGTCGAGCTGGCACCTCGGTGTTTCTTAGAAATCTACTGCCAATTATTAGCGGACCGGAGTTCCGCTGTGGCAACCCCTTACCGGGAAAAAGCCGAAAGACAAACAACACAAGTAGTAGTAATACATTGATGGCAAAATGTGGTAAACTTAAACATTTTCTGATAAATTCAGTATCCTCATTCTTACAACTATATAATGATTACATATCTACAGTAGGAAAGCAAAGCTTTTGTTCTCATAGGTTCATAGATTAGTACTAAGCTAACTGCCCTTGCGAGCCATTTTTAGCCTAGCCAAATATCCCTTGTGAAACTCAAACTCTGCATCTTGTGTTTGTAAAGCAAACACCTTAACCATTAGGCCACCCTCCCAACCCTTAACCAAACAACTTTAAATAAGTCCAATAAATGCCAAGAATCTCACAAATATGAATTACATTGTTGCATAATCAGATTTAACACATCATCTAAAAAAATAGAAACCTCTTCAGTATTACTACTTTTTGCTGCCACAATTGGCCTGAATGTGGGTGGTTGGGGGGAAAGTTTGATTTTTATAGATCTTTGGTTCACCAAATAGGTAGCCAAGTTCTGGATGGTCAACTATTAAAAATTCAAAATGGGACATAATATCTCCCTCATAAAATAATTCAAGCAAGATACAATCTGTCTTCTGACTCTGTTGTACTAAAATGAAGTATTTTTGCCATATGAATTTAGACAATCTAATAACATATTTTTTCTGTACAACCTGATTGCAACATTATGACTAACCTATTACACTTACCCACGTTCATAAAATGGAATTCTGTCATGGCTGTCAAACTTCTTAAAGCTGAAAATTCACCCAGTGTTACATTATAAAATTTGTGTGACATTTTACTACTGATAAACCTCCTAAAATCTGTATCACAAAATTAACCTATTGTTTTTAAAGTGCTCTTCAAACTATGATTAAGAGGACTAGGTTTGTTAAGCCAACTAACTTTACCCTGTTTGTTCTTCACAACATCATGTAAAATGTATTGAATATTTAACTTATGTATAAATAATCTTAAATCAGTCAGCAGATCCACAAGATTAGCTCTCCCACTAGGAATAAAAGTGAGACCGTTCGATAAACCTGCTGAAGGAAACACACTAAAGTTGGAAGAAGTCAGATTGTATATTGGCGGCATCCTTAAACATTTATCTATTTGTAACAGGCCTCTTCCTTGTACTGGCTCCATTCTCCAATGTAAAAATGGCAGGTAAATTACATCATGGAGCTCTACAAATGTATTGGAAAAATAAATAAATTAGAATGGATTTAAGGAGCATATATTAAAGACAATGAAAAATAAAACAAAGCAGAAAAAATATGTTGAAGATAATTGTCACCAGAAATCTAAGGCCAAAGATAGCTGCAATCCTGGGAGAAACTGAACTCCAGCATTGAGTCTTTGCAAGACATAAGAAACTAAGACTATGTAAGAATATATTAATATAAATGATCAGAGGGTGGGGGACACTGAGCAAATTTAAAATGATTATTCCAATGGTTTCCAGCCTATGGTTGATAAAAACAACAAACTAAAAACCTAAAACCATGGCAGCAGGAGATAGATTAGATTATGAAAAAAGCTAAATGAATAGATTTTGAAGACAGATCCCCTGCAAAAAAATATGAAACTGAATGGAATTCCTGACACTAGCAAATTAATCGACTGTGTAAACTCTGCAAAGAAGTGACTTTACAAATGTATAGATACCTAAAAAGATCAACTGACAGTAGAAAATGTGCATAGAACTCACTGGTGGCTTAGCTCTGATAGAAAGATGTTACCTAGACTGATCATTCTAGGATGCAGAAGTTATATGCAGTGGGAATGGTTACTTTCTCAATTGTTTAAACCATGACAAATATTTAAACATGAGGAATTAAGAATATTGATTGCTTAAGACTACTCACTGGAGATAATAGTCTTCAATCAAGATATGTAAAACTAATGATATTTCCTTCACATTAATATACTCTACTACAATGAGAGTAGCTTTCTGTACTAATCCAATAACCCTTATGAATGCATTGCAAATAGCTTAGCAGTGCAGAAAAGTCTGAGATAACATTAACCACAAACAAAAAACAAAAAAAAAAAAAAAAACTGTGGGAATACAGCTGAAAAGCTGTTGTTAACTAACACACCAAGAGCTCTGAGGCATCTCTCTTCTTTGTTCAAAATTCAGTAAACACTTCAACAAAGGGAAAATATAATATCGGAGAAGAGAGGGAAGAACGTAGCATGCTCTTGAAGATAGAATTAGAGGAGACAAGTTGGGCAGGCATGTAGACATATTTATTTATTTGACATTTGTTAATCAGGTTGGTCTAGCTGATAAGCCCATTTTCAGTGGAGACTCGAGAAAAGCTCCATAACAATTACAATGTATAGAGAAACAAACAAATACAAAGTATAGAAAAACAAACAATAAAAAAAAATCTGAGTTTACAATTGAGCAAAGTTTTACATACTGAAACAGAGTTAATAATACATAATATGAGACATGAAACATACAGTTCTATACTTTAATATGTAACATCAATCTAGCTAGTTGTAGTTACTTTTTTGACATTTAGAGGAAAGAAAGGGATGGCAAAGGATGGCAAAGGAAGGGGGTAGTATAATGGATAAAGGTAAGTTGAGCAAGTCAATAGTATATGATATATGAAGTGAATTATTCAAGGCTTTTATTAAAACTCAAAAATGTCCATCTGAGAAATATAGAAATGGGTGGACCATAACTATAACATCAGTGATTGTTAGACTATTTGGTGAGTAAGTCACTAGACTGACCATTAGTTGTTAAATAGAACAGTCAATGAAACGTATTTTAAATTCATAATTGTTGCTTTCCTTTTAATAGTCTGTTTATCTATTTTTTTTTTTTCATTTTAATACATCTATGTTCCTTCAGAATATAAAATAATGTAAATTGTACAGATTTTACCTAAAAACAATAAATCACAAGAGGTGCTATAAGAATCATAACTGGGATAGTCTGAGCTGCTTATTTTTAAGTTTGATCATAAAGATATAAACAATCAATCAGGAGAGGATGAGGAGTGTAATGGGCTGGACCATACCTGTAAATGTTTTTTGATATTAATAAACAAATTTTGATTATATGTAAAGGCTGACTTCATAATTTTCCTTACTACTCTAAATGATAATAACTTAATGTGGCTCTTATGATTTGAAGCACTTGCATTCATACAGCAAAGGTAATAGCAAACTAAAATGCAACCAAAAGTAGTATGGGTTTGGAATAAGGTACATGAGTTGACTGAATCTGCAAATTACTATTTTATATGAGTTACTGTGGTAACATGCATGTATAGCAATGTTCCTAAGGCCTACTTCTGTTTTTGCTCTGTTTTATGTTGAAGTGTTTATGTGCTACTCCAAGTGAATTGTTTAATAATAGAAGAAATGAGTGACAGATAAAAAATCAGCAGTACATGGTTAGTAAAAACAAAATCGTATAAGAGCAATGTTTGAGTGTCTAAAGCTATTAAAGACATACTACAGAAGATAAGAAAAGAATATGACTCTTAAAATAAAATGACTAAAGCTAGGGCTAAGAAGGAGCTTTGAGGACACTAAAAACACTCATGCTTAATTTGAATGCTGAAGGCAAAAAGTATGCAGGACAATGAACATATAGACTTTTGGGACCAGGGGAGGTACCCATTCTGGATGTTTTGCTATATCTGGCACAGTAAAAAGCACTCTGTATGTATGGCAATGCAAGGCTGAACCAAATCCTGAAGTAAACACGAATAGCCAGCATGTGGGTGAAAAAGGCGCAAAGAACCAAAAAACGTTTGGATTAAGCCAAAAGGCTAAACCCTTTTATTGTCCATACCGGTTTCAGCTGCAAAGCCGTCATCAGTGAAAAAACATTTTTTTGCTATATCTGCCAATAGCTAGTGATGCATTTGAGAGTGGTTGCTTGATTACAAGGAGAAGCTGCCACTGTGGAAGCAATAATTGTTTTTCCCATTTTATGTGTAAACATATGAGTCTCTATTACGTTATCAAAAAACTTAGTCAGTGAACGTTTGTTCAGCCACCAATAAACAGCAAAAACTCACTTCTCCAAATTACCACTTCAGCAAATTTTTCCTAGGGGAATAAAATCACTTGGCCAACCAAAGATGGGACACTATTTCAAACTCTTCAAAGTTGGGGACTTCGCCCCCCCCCCACTCCTCCCTAACTAAATATACCAACTCCAAGATCGCACAACAGTAGGGAAAAGGGCAAACTCCAGACAATGGCAAAGCATTTGTTTTACCCTAGCCGGTCACGGTGCACCGCCACAGAGGAAGTGCGCCTGACAGCGGCCGTCATGCCTGGGGATGGTCCCCCCCCCCCCCGGTTCACTGTTTATTGGTTGGCAAACAAGCATTGGCTGACTAGGTTTTTTGAAAATGTAATATAGACCCTAAATGCATTAATATAAATTTTCAGTAGCTGGGTGTACCTGCAATCATCAGTAAATTAAGCGCTGAAAAGAAAGCAGCTACCGTATATGCAGAGAACATAATAAATTACAGAGTTGATTTTTTGAGTAATGGATAAACATAATCTCTTTCCAGCAACTTAAAAATATAGGTACATTTTTTAAAACAGATTTGTGTGCGTTACCTCAATCTTGGAAATGGGAAGTATCATTATTAAACATCATTATTAAGCATTAACAGTGGAAAATATAACACTATTTTAACTGAAATGTAAATGGTTTTAAACATCCAGTGAAATAGGGGACAGAATAATTCTACTTGTCAAGCAATATGACATTCAAATATTTACTTTCTGTAAAATGCATCATAATGTGTTAGATTATATATTGCTATTAGAAATAAAACTCAGAAAAAATAAAACCAAGCCGAAATTCCATTTCAGGCAGTGAACAAATACCAATAGTAATCTTCAGCACCATTTGTAATAATAAAACCAAGTGAACAAATGAACCAGTCCATGCCATGTAGATAAAGTCATTTATTGGGGAAGAAAATTTCAGGGCAGATGAGCACTTTATTTTCAATGCATTAAAACAATTAATTGAACTTTTATACTCATTTTAAAAGCAAAAGTTCTACAATCATCACATAATTGCACTCAGTGAACAAATTAAGACTATATGATTGGCTAAAAATGTAAAGGGAGGCATTTGATTGGTGTGTCATATTGCCTAATCTGCATTCAGTAGTATGTTAGAGCAGGGAACTAGAGATTTTTTGATGGGTTGAAAACCATAAGAACTAGCATTTGATTTGTGTTTGGGATAAGTTAATGCCAAGTGTAATGGAGCCTGCTGATGGCAGCCCATTGGGGGACCTGAGTGGTATTTTATCAGTCATTAAGTGTGGAGAATATTATGTGATTGGTGACAGGTAGGCCTATGTGGATAGGACATAGCAGGCAAATCCGATTGGACCTAATTGGAAAGGGATATATGTGATTGGTCTGGATGGATGATGTACCAGAGGGTGGGAAATATTGAGCGGATGGCAGCCACAGGGGAGGGAAAGTTGAGCATGTTTGGTAAACTCAGATGAGGAGAATATTGATCCTAGGGCTGGAGGGATTAATATTCAATTGGTAGATGATAGCTCGTGGTAGGGTGCTAATGGCACAAAATGGTTAACCAATAGGCATCCCTGGTGGAAAATGGGAGGTATTGTGGCCAGAGCTGGAGGAGGCTGAATAAGCAAATGTAAAACTTAAAGTGAATCAAAATAAGGATAAAAATAAACATAAATAATAAGAATATAAATTAAAATGAGAGCGCCATATAGCCTTGGTGCTATGCTCAGCTAAGGAAGAGTAAGAGGAGAAACCCTAAGTTAAAATTAATGTGAAAGCATGTGAAAAATGAATAGTAAGATAAATGATACAAGCAAAGCCTTAACTGTAACATGCAGTAACGTTCCACCCACTGGACCTTTTCTATAAAAACATGCAAACAGGATAGTCACCAAATTGTGGCAGTAATTTCAGTTATGGACATGGTCTGTGTTAGTCTGAAACAACACTGCAAAAGGAGTAAGAGTTAAAGTAAAAGTACAAAATAAGCAGCTTTTTGTGATGAAAATAAACAACAACAAACCAATCAATCAAAAATCAAGTAAAATGAGTTAATTGAAAATCATTAGCTTTCCTGCCTTAAAATACGCTGGTCAGTGTGATATTCAGTCCTGTCAAAAATAATTGGGGGAAAGGTCATGAATTCTAAATCTGAGATCCACATTCCAATTGAATGTCTTGATCTGAGTCCTCAGACAAAAGTTCTGGAATTGTCCTGGTTTGCCATAATATGGAGCACTTTCACAATGTGCTTTATCAAATCTTCCGGACAGAATGTTGAGAAAGAAAATAGGTCCAAAGATAATACAAATACAAATAAAAATAAAAATAAATGAGCAATCTGTGTAAGAGATTAGCCAGAAGTAGTCTAATTGTCAAGAACCAGGGCCCTAGTAAACCTTTAGGTAGTAAGCTTGGTGGTGGATTTTTTGGAGGTTCAGTACACTGGTGATGGAAATCATGGAATTCAGGCCAGGGGGTTTGTTGGCCTGGAGCTGGATTTGCCACCCAAGCTCCTTCTTTTCCAAGTGGTCATTAAATCCACCTTGGAGCTCTTCCCAAATCAATCCTTCAAGTACATGGAAGGTGAAGGTCCCATACCCTGGCCTGTTAAGGCTATGTTTAGCAAGTGTGTTGAGGGGGTTCCTCTGCTTTATATCCAATTAGATGCCTTTTGATATGGGTTTTAAGCCTGTTTATGGTCTTTCCAACATAGAAGACACAGCACTGGTTACATTGTGCTCTGTAAACTATGCTTTGGGTTGATCAGTCATAAAAACTTTTGCTGTGGTATTGTTTGCTTGTGTTTTTACAGAGAAAAGTATTTTTGTTGCTCATAAACTGGCAGTATGAACAGAAAGGTGGTTCACAACTGTATGTTCCCCTCTATTGGTCTTGGGTCTGGACTTTCATTCTGCCTGTTTGAGGTAATCTCTGAGGTTTCTGTTCCTGCAGATATTAAAGTTTGGTTTCTTTGGGATAGCTTGGTTTATTGTGGGGTTATTCTTTAAAATAATCCAGTTGTTACTTATCGTTTAATGATCTCATTATAGTCCATTGAGTATGACAATGCTATTAAGAGGTCAAAGATGCTGTTCCTGTTGTTTTTCCTTCTTGTTTTGTTCCCTTCTCTGGCCATAGGGAAATCCGGGTCATTGTATTTTGCTTCTGAGATAGGTTCGAGTATGTTTTTGATAAATGTGTAGCTGTATCCATGAGCTAAAAATCCTTCTCAAGTTCGATCAGGTTTTTCATGAAATCGGAGATTTCCTTAGACAATCTTGCCATTCGGATTCCTTGTGACTTGATCATGTTCTTTTTTGTGACAAGAGGAGGCATACTCTGATGGTGGAGTTATAAATTCATCCTTGTGGGCTTTCAATATAGGTTATTTGAGAGTCTGTTGGTGCTTATTTTTTGGTGATGTTTAAGTGAAGGAAGCCAGCCTTCTCTTTATTGTTGGCATTGGCAATTTTAAGAAAATCGGTAGATTTGTCCATATGGCCATAAAGGTCCAAAAGCTCATTTTCTGGGTCATTCCAGATGATAAAGATGTCATCAATATATCTGAAATAGCATGCCATGTGCCTGAAGAAGGGGGAGGTATAGATATGCTCCCTCTCCCACTTGCCCAAAGCAGTGTTTTCTAAACTTCGCACCATGGCAGCCGCCATTGCTATGCCCTTTTTCTGTCTATAGAGCTTCTAGTTAAAGTTGAAATAGTTGTTTTCCAGTAACACCTTGAGTAGTCTGCCCATGATTTCTGTTGAAATGTTAGAGCTATTTGAAAGGCTTACAAGAGATTCCACAACTGCTTTTATGCAATAATCATATGGAAGCACCATGTAGAGTGCTTATACATTCATCATCACTAGGTATGCAGCTTCATTGACATTGATATCTTTTATTTTCCATAGGAGGTCTCCGGTGTCGAGTATAAAGGAATCATTACTTTCGGCTAGGAGTCTGATTATAACTTCCTGAAAAATGGACAGAGTCTCTGTGATGATGCCACCGCTTGCAATCACAGGGCAGTATGGGGAATCTTGGATATTTTTGTGTGGCTTTGAAATACCAAAAAAGTTGGGTATCCATGGGTCCGAACTGGTAATAAAGTCTAAAATGTTGTCACTTAGGAGTCCCGCTTTGTTAAGATCCTGGAATTACAGTAGGATATTCTCATAAGCCGCTCTTACTTTGTACAGATCACAGTCCTCATAAAACAAATTGTTGCTTAGCATGTTTTCAGTCTTTGAGCTGTAGCTTGCTGTGTCCATTACTAGTATCTCTCCACCTTGGTCCACTTTCGTGTCTCTTCTTGTGGGGTCTGAACATAGGTTTTTGAGTTCCTTTAATTCCTGAGGTTTCATGTTAAAAAGACATTTTTGGGAGGTCTTTTTAGGATCTTTCTGATATTTGCCTCGCATTTCATTTCAAAAGCAGTGGTGGTAGGGTGTGGGGGGTGCAAATGTTGCTCGGTCATTTACAGTTTTCTTTAGATTGGTCTTCATTAGGTTTTAATTTGTCTGAAAAGAAAATGTTTAAATTGTTTTTTCTGACAAAAGTTTAAGGTCTACGAAGGTCTGGACAATATCGCTCCTTCTAGCTGGGATGAACATCAGACCTTTTTGGAGGACCTCAATTTCAGTTTCAGTCAGTTGTTTTTTGGAGTGGTTGCATATTTTGTTTCTTGATGGTTGTTTCTGAATTATCTCCATTCTGGTAGATTTGAAGGGGGGACCCAAAGACGCTTTAAGTCTCTCATTCCTGTCCATGTCCTGTCTTTCTGGTGTATGGACTTGACTGGGATTTGCTCAACCTTGGGTTGTAGTTCTCCTTCCTATGTAAGTTTGGTGGGGTGAGATGAGCTCTTGTCATTGTTTGATTGTTGTGGCATTCTTTGCTTGTTGTTGGTTCCAGTCTCGGGGGATTCCAGCCTAATTGAAAATCCTGTGGGTCCCGTCCTGGGGAATTTGAGCCTTCTTGAAAAACTTGGGGTTTGGTGATAGTGGGCAAGATCATAAACAGGCTTAAAACTTGTATTGCAAGACACCTAATGGATATAAAGCAGAGGAATCCCCTCAACGCACTTGCTAAACATAGCCTTAACAGACCAGAGCAGAAGACCTTCAACTTCCATGTACTTAAAGGACTGATTTGGGAAGAGCTCCAAGCTGGGTTTAATGACCACTTGGAAAATAAGGAGCTGGAGTAGAAAATCTGTCTCCATGCCAACAAACCCCTTGGCCTGAACTCCATGAATTCAATCATCAGTGTACTAAACCACTGAAAAATCCACCATCACGCCTACTACTGAAAAGTTTACTAGGGCTCTGGCTCTCAACCATCAGACTACTTCTGGCTAACCTCTTACACAGATCGCTCATTTATTTTTATTTTTATTTGTATTATCTTTGGACCCATTTTCTTTCTCAACATTCTAGCAGGCAGATATGATGAAGCTTATTGCAAAAGTGTTCCATATTATGACAAACTAGGACAATTCCATGCCTTTTGTCTGAGGACTCAGATCAAGGCACTCAAATGGACTCTGGATCTTGCACAGATTTAGAATTCATAACCTTCCCCCTAGTATTTTCAATGGGACTAAATAGCACCCTGACTGGCATATTTTAATGCAGGAAAGCTAATGATTTTCAGTGATGTCTTGATTTCTAATTGATTGGTTTGTTGTTGTTTCTTTTATTTTCATCACAAAAAGCTGCTTATTTTCTACTTTTACTTTAACTCTTACTCCTTTTGCAGTGTTGTTTCAGACTAACACAAACTGTGTCCATATCTGAAACTACTACAACACTTTGGTGACTATCCTATTTGAATGTTTTTATAGAAAAGGTCCAGCGGGTGGAACATTACTGCATGTTACAGTTAAGGCTTTTGGTTGTATCATTTATCTGACTGTTTATTTTTCACATGCTTTCACATCCATTTTAACTTAGTGTTTCTCCTCTTATACCAACCAGCCCCACTGTATAGTCCCTTTCACCCACCTATCTGCCCCACTACAGTTTCAACTGTAACTGACAGTTATATCTTTTAACTTTACTTCATCCTATGGCTTATTCCCATTAGCCGGCACAGGCCAAGCACAAGTGGTGCCACTCAAGTCATTTTATTGCAGTTTTCATGTCCCCATATTTTGCTTATAGGTTTATAGGTTCATAGGTTGGTACTAGGTTATCGGCCCTAGGGCCTATACAAGCCTAGCCATAACAATTCCCTGGCTATTTATTCCCACACTATTTACTTCCCTGGACCCCTGTCTGGCTGGGCGACTGACGTAATCCCTGGGGTGAATTTCCTTTCTCCCATCCAATCATCAAGGCTCCTTTTGAAGAGGGCCAAAGAGGTGCTCTGCTTGACATGTATGGGCAGTCTATTCCAGAGTCTGGGGAGTCTCTGGGTCAGGAACCTATCCCTCCAGCGTGTTTTGTTTATTGTGATGACAAAGTTTAGATCCCCGGAGTGTGTGGCTCTGAGGGATTGGGATTTCTTTAAGTGTAGCATGTCCAGCAGCTCTGGGTTTGACATGGCCTTGTATGTTAAGCAGAGATTACCTCAGAGTAGACGATATGCGACAGAGTATAGCTGGATTTTTTTTAAGACGGTCAGCATAGGGCATCTGCTTTAGGCCAATGATTCTTATAGTGAGGTATTTCTGCGGCCTTTCCAGTTATGGCACATCTTGAGAGGTACATACCAAATGAGGCATTGTATTCTATAATGGGTCTAATGAGGGATGAGTACAGTGGGACAATGACCTCCGTTTCTGGATGAAAAGCCCTTAATGATGAAGTATGCCACATAGAAGGATTTCCTGACTGTTGTGGTGATGTGGTTATTGAAGGTGAGACCACTGTCCACCTGTGTCCCTAAGTCTCTTATCACACTTTCGGTGTTTAGTGTACTGCCACCTATGTGGTAATTCACGGGTACATGTTTTTTTCCCAAAGGGGATAACTATACATTTCTTGGCATTGAGCTTCAGCCCATGGCTCTGACACCAAGCATCTGTTTCTTTAAGGCCCTTTTGTACAGTGTCCACATCATTCGGGGATCCAATAATGGCTCCCAGTTTGCAGTCATCTGTGAACTTTGTTAGCCGGAGTCCCTTTGTGTTGGTCTGCACTTCAGAGAAGTACATGCCAAACAAGAGAGGTCCCAGGACTGAACCCTGAGGTACTCCACTTGTCACTTGTTTGGAGCTGGATTTGAGGTCAGTTACTTTTACTGTGTGGGTTCTGTCAGTAAGCCAGTTGGCAACCCATCAAGTAACATAGGGATTAATGCCCAGCTTAGAAAGTTTACCTATGATTCCGGAGTGGGGGATGGTGTCAAAGGCCTTGGCGAGGTCCAGATAGGCTGTGTGGACTGTCTTACCCTTGTCCATGGCTCTGAAGACTGGTTCAAAGAAGTCAATCAGGTTCAGGAGACAAGATCGGCCCTTCACAAACGCAAACAGGGTGATGTCCAGTGTTTTAAGGTTGCCAATGTATTTGTTTATAAGTTCCATGATAATACATTCCATTGCCTTGCAGATCAGGCTCATCAGACTGATGGGGCAGAAGTTCCTGGGATCCAAGGTGGATTCCCCCTTGTTGAGTGGGATAACTGTAGCTGTGCGCCACTCAGTGGGCACAAACCCTGAGGTGAGGGTATAATTAAATATGACACTTAGGTGAGGTGCCAGTTCATTTTGTAGTTCATGTAGTACACAGCCCGGGATGTCATCTGGTCCCATGGATGCTGTATTCTTAGCTTTGGAGAGTGCGTTTTTTACCTGTGTGGCCATTATTACCGGAATTTGGCAATCTTCCGGTATTGAGAGGGGCCATATAGGAGGTGAGAGGGGGGTGAAGTTGGCACTGAATCGATCTGCCAGGATATTGGCAATATCCTTGGGATCAGTATATTTAATGCCATTCTGTTGTAGCTCAGAGCAGATCTGAGCATTAGTTAACTGGCTGCTAGTTCTTGCGTAATTGTCCCAATAAAGGGTATCTACTTGTTATATGTGCACTTATCACAGTTTTATTGTAGTTCTCATCTGTCCCTAGTTCAGGATCATAGATAAGTGACTGAAAATTGCTTGCATATATGTCCCGGAGAAGGGTACATACTTGCTAAATGTACATTTATCACATTTTTTCAGCAACTACTGGTCCCACAAGGAATTGCCATCCTACTGTCCTTGCCCTGTGCTCACTTTTGGTTATAGACTCATTCATGGTTAGCCCCATAATGAAGGATTTTGTTTTTTGGTTTAGCCTTTACTTAAACATATTTATTTTCCGAAATGGCACTCATGCACCCATCTGTATAAGTACCCATCTGCATACAGTAGATTGACTCGTGCCAGTATGGGCACCCCAGATGGGGAAAAAGTATTATATTGAGTCACAAAATTCAACTTATATATTAATTACATATGTTTTTTGTTAGACCACACATTCTTCCTTAGCTAAGCATAGCACCAATGCTATAATGCACTCTCATTTTAATTTATATTCTTATTATTTATATTTATTTTTATCCTTATTTTGATTCACTTTAAGTTTTACATTTGTTTATTCAAGCGCCTCCAGCTCTGGCCACAATACCTTCCATTTTCCACCTGGGATGTCCATTGGTTAACAGTTTTGCGGCATTACCACCCTACCATGAATTAGCATCTACCAATTGAATATTAATCCCTCCAGCCCCAGGACCAATATTTTCTTCATCTGGGGTTTACCAAACACACCCAACCTTCTCTCCCCTACAGCTGCCATCCACTCAATATTTCTCACACTTTGGTACGTCGTCCATCCAGACCAACCACATATACCCATTTCCAATTAGGTGCAATCGGATTTGCATGCTAAGCCCTATCCACATAGGCCCACCTCACACCAATCACATAGTATTCCCCACACTTAATGACCAATAAAATACCACACAGGTCCACCGATGGGCTGCCCTTTTGGCAGATCCAGTACACTTGGCATTGACTTATCCCACACACAAATCAAATGCAGGTTTCCACGGTTTCAACCAATCAGATAATCTCTAATCCCCTGCCCTAACACACCGCCTAACACAAGTTCTGATGTTCTCTCACACCAATCACATAGACTTTACCATGCTTATTGGCCAGTAAAATGTCACTCAGGTCCCTCAATGGTCTGCTGTCAGCAGGCCCCATTGCACTTGGCATTGTCTTATCCCACACACAAATCAAATGCCGGTCCCTATATCTGCCAATAGCTAGTGATGCATTTGATGCATTTATTTTTATCCTTATTTTGATTCACTTTAAGTTTTACATTTGTTTATTCAAGCTCCTCCAGCTCTGGCCACAATACCTTCCATTTTCCACCTGGGATGTCCATTGGTTAACAGTTTTGCGGCATTACCACCCTACCATGAATTAGCATCTACCAATTGAATATTAATCCCTCCAGCCCCAGGACCAATATTTTCTTCATCTGGGGTTTACCAAACACACCCAACCTTCTCTCCCCTACAGCTGCCATCCACTCAATATTTCTCACCCTTTGGTACGTCGTCCATCCAGACCAACCACATATACCCATTTCCAATTAGGTGCAATCGGATTTGCATGCTAAGCCCTATCCACATAGGCCCACCTCACACCAATCACATAGTATTCCCCACACTTAATGACCAATAAAATACCACACAGGTCCACCGATGGGCTGCCCTTTTGGCAGATCCAGTACACTTGGCATTGACTTATCCCACACACAAATCAAATGCAGGTTTCCACGGTTTCAACCAATCAGATAATCTCTAATCCCCTGCCCTAACACACCGCCTAACACAAGTTCTGATGTTCTCTCACACCAATCACATAGACTTTACCATGCTTATTGGCCAGTAAAATGTCACTCAGGTCCCTCAATGGGCTGCTGTCAGCAGGCCCCATTGCACTTGGCATTGTCTTATTCCACACACAAATCAAATGCCGGTCCCTATGGTTTTCAACCAATCAGATAATCTATAGTTCCCTGCCCTAACGCAAAGCTGAATGCAGATTAAGTAATACAACACACCAATCAAAAGCCTCCCTTTACATTTTTATCCAATCATATTGTCTTAATTCATACACTGAGTGCAATTATATGATGATTTTAGAACTTTTGTTTTTAAAATGAGTATAAAAGCACAATTAATGGGTTTTATGCATGGAAATTAAAGTGCTCATCTTCCCTGCAATTTTCATCCCGAATAAATTACTTTATCTACATGGCATGGACTGGTTCATTTGTTCTCTTGCTTTTATTACTACAAATGGTGTTGCAGATTACTATTGGGATTTGTTTACTGTTCAATTGGCAATTTCGGCTTGGTTTTATTTTCTCTGAATTTTATTTATAATAGTTCTGATGTGTCCCGTTCAAAGATACATAAACCCAGAGGCAATAAACTCGGTCCATACTCTGTATCTCATATAGCATAAGATTATATATTAGTGGAAAGGAAGGGATATAAACTGGCAGCAATAGGATTATATGAGGGTAAAAAAGGTGAGTTAAAGATTCTGGTGGCACATGTTGTGCACCTGGAAATTCTAGAACAAATAACAAATAATCATTACATGTATGATGGATTTAAGGGTAGTTCAGAGGTTTATCTTGTCACAGTAATTGCAATCTATCTTCTGCCTAGTTTTAAATTAATACCATTTAGTTGAATTGTGTTGGTCGCTTTGGGATTTATCTCAAAAGGAATGTTGTCTAATATGAGAGAAAGGAATTCAGTAATGTGTAAGCATGATACAAGTGGAGGAATTAAAAAGATTAAGCTTTCATGTAGACAGGGGACGATGGAAAGCTTTATGAGAAATACAAGACTGACAGATATTACCAAGAAGGAAAGAAAATGGGAAATTCTAAATCATGTTTACTTTTAAGCAATAAATAAGTAAATTTTGATCAAGGACAGATGCAATTTATGTGATACATGAACACAATATTTAATAGAAGGTATTTATTGAGGCTCACTCTCTTTTCTGATCATGCACCACTCATATTAAGTTGGAAAACTAAGCATGAAATAAAATGAGATAAACAATGCTGTTTCCCCTACATATGTGTTGAGTTAAGTGATACAAACCTTAACATATTCATTGGAAAAGTTATGTGGGCCATATTTTTAATGGCATGGTTGCAATGGTTTATTGAACTGGGGTTTAAATAGGAAGATGTTTAAGGAATAAATGCTAATGTACACAAACATCATGAGAATAAAAGTGCTAAATGACTACAGAAGCAAGTTATAACTGATTAGAGAGTGGAAGGTAACACATGATAAACTAATTGACAAGGAAAATCAGCAAAGAAAAAAACACGAAAAGAGAAGTTCAGTTGTTTTTGGATAACAATCTAATTTTTCAAAAGGATGTGCTGAAGGAAGTGCACGATGCTTATTCTGCAAAAAAACATTTAAACTATTAGCATTTAGGATAACAACAGAATGTTTCTGAAGGAATGGGGATGGAACTTAGGATGTCCATTTAAGAAGAGTTAGTACAATCGTATGAGGAAATATTGGAAGCCTTCAAGAAATATAATGAAGAGTTTCCACGTCTTTAGAAGAAAACAAAACTCTACAGGCAACGATCAGGATATTTCTCTAGGTTCTAGATAGAAAAAAAGTAAAGTCATATGCTATTACAATCCATTATTTTATTTTTTATTTATTTATTTTATTTTACATTTGTTGACCGGGCTAGTCCAACTGGATACATGTCCATTTTCAGTGGAGGCCCGGGGAGAAAAGCTCCATATGACAAAAAAACACACAGGAGATAAGAATACAAGGTAATACTTTCAAGGTCACATAAACAATAAAACAGGTTAAACAGATAGTTTAAGTAGTTGAAACATTCTTGGGTAGTTGGAGTACTCTAACTACAAATGAAGTCCCGTTGAATTATGGATTGGATAGGTAGTAGCTGGCTGTTTGCTGCTAATCAGGATTAGAACATGGGCATAACCAGTTAGATTTTAGTACGTCTTTGAGTTGTTTTTTGAATTGGTTGAGTGAAGTTTCGTGTCTTAGGTTGTTTGGGAGGGCATTCCAGGATTTTCCAATGGAGTTCGCATAGAGTGCTTCACCTCCTGAATTATTAGCTTTAATGGTTTGGATTTGAAGGTATTTGGAGGATCTAAGGGATTTAAGGTTAGAGTATGGAATGAATATTTTGGTCATTGCGGGGTTTTGTCAGGATGGTGTATAGTTTTGAATGCCTCAGTAAGTTGATTAAGTTTAAGAGTGTTGGGTAGTTCTAACCAGTGAAGTTTTCTAAGATTGTTACAGTGGTGTGTACGATAGGGCATTCCTGTTATAAATCTAGCTATGTGGTTATAGGTAGTAGATAGTTTGTTTAGTTCTGTTTTATTAAGGAAGGAGAAAATCGGTGAGGCATAGAGGAGTGTAGAAAGGAGGTGAGTCCTAGCAATGGTTAATTTCGTATGTGGGGTTAGGAAGTTCTTAATTCTATACATGGACCCAAGTTTCTTGTTTACCGACTTAATGGTCAGATTAATGTGAGTGTCAAATTTAAGCTTGTGGTCTAAGGTCACACCAAGCAGTTTGGTGTGAGAGACAGGGTCAATTTTGGTCCCATTATTGGATATTACGTGAAAGTTGGGGTGATTGGAGGAAGGAGAATGATTTCCTTGAGGGTGGGAGTAGTAGGGAAAAACAGGAGTAGTTTGGTTTTGGATGGGTTAAGCAAGAGTTTTAGTTCCAAGAACCATTTTTCAACTAGGGAAAAACAGTTTTGGGTGGCGATTTGGAGTTTATCGAGGAGTTGTCGGAGCAGATCAGTGTGGAGTCGTCTGCATATTGTATGCAGGAGGCTCTGGGAATAATAGTGTGCAGATCATTAATAAATAAAGAGAATAATAGAGGACCAAGGATAGATCCTTGGGGAACGCCGATATTTGTGGGGAGTAGGTCGGATAAGCTATTTTCCCATAGCACAGCCTGATTTCTATGAGAAAGGTAGTCATTAAACCAATCTATGGTATTCTTGCTAAGGTAGTATGCCTCCAGTGTGCGGATCAGCTGTTGGTGATTCACCATGTCGAAGGCTTTGGAAAGATCAAGAAAGAGCGCCGAGGTTATTAATCTATTGTTACGATTGTGGTTTACGGAGTCAATAAAGGAAAGGAGGGCAGTAGTTGTGCTGTGATGGGGGCGAAAGCCGTGTTGGGTGTGAGACAGGAGATTGTTTCGAATAAGATGGGTAATGAGCTGTTTGTGAATGCAGCGTTCCATGATTTTGCTAGTGGAGATAGTATAGCTATGGGTCTGTAGTTTGATGTGTCTGTGGAAGATCCACCTTTATGGAGAGGGATGATGTGGGAGATTTTCCAGATAGAGGGAATAGAAGCTTCTGATATGGTCCGGTTGACCAAGATAGAAACAGGGTAGGCTATGGCCTCAGATGCAATTTGTAGGTAGGAGGCTGGGAGTAAGTCAGCCGCTAAGGTGGTTGGTTTGAGTTTATTTAGGAGGGTTCTAATATAGGAGGTAGGCAGGTTGCAGGTTGAAGGCAGGTTGAGTTTGGACTTTGGTTGAGGGTGTATCCAAGGGGGAAGTGGAGAGTTGGTTGGCCAGGGACTGAATGGTTTCTGTAAAAATGAATTAAAGGTGTTGGCTATTTCTCTAGAATCTTTACCAATTAATTTTTCAGGGTAGGGGTGGTGGGTTTGCCTGGATGAAGGAGGTGATTAAAACCGGCCCAGAATTTCTTGGGATTATTCTGGTGTATATTTTGGAGGTGGCAGTAATAGTTTTTTTTGTCAGACAATACTGCTGATTTGGTTGAATTTCTAAGTTGGAGAAACTTGATGCGATCTAGTGGGGTTTTAGAGGCTCTCCATTTATGCCAGGCTTTGTCTCGATGTTTAATTTTGGCTTTAGTGTCCTTTGTTAGCCAAGGTGCAATGCGAACCTTAGTTTTAGTGAGACGCTTAGGAGCGTGCGAGTCAAGTATTCTTAGGAAAGTGTTATTAAAATATAACACACTATCATCTAAGGGTAATGTTTTAGGATGGACCAATTACATGCCTTAAGATCTGCAATGAATTGGTCCTGGACAAAATTCTTACTGTTCCTGACTAGTCTGGGTTGTGATTGATTTGAAGTAGGACACTTGTGCTTAATAATAAAAGTAATCAGGTGGTCACTAAGGTCGTTGGGAAGGGTCCCCGTAGTATAATTCATTGGGGCCTTGTTTGTAAGTATCCAGTCAAGGATGCTCTCTTTTTGTTGGGCACTGCCCAGTCTAGTGGGAGTTAGAATATTCTGTGAGAAGCCATGTAAGTTAATGGGGAGAGGATTAGGGAGTTCGGAATAGAGGGCCCAGTTTATATTGACATCCCCTAGGATTATCGTTTCTTGGGGATAGTTGGTGGCAAGCCAACTAAGGATTAGTTCTAGGTTTTCAATATTTTTGCCTGGCGGTAGATAAGTCACTATGAGATTAATACTTTTTTTATTATTAAGGCGAATCTTTAGGGCCATTAGTTCGAGGTTGTGGGCTTTTGGGGGTTGGAGTGGGTTCATGGAGATGTTCAGGGAGTTCTTGAACATAACAGCTATTCCCCCACCTTTTCTGGTTATTCGATCACTCCTAAGGATGCTATATCCAGGTGGGATAATTTCTTCATCCTTAGTGCATGGTTTAAGCCATGTTTCTGATAGACACATGATGTCAGGGAAGTGAGTTGCAAGCAAGGCATGTAAGCTGTGAATCTTATTATTAATACTTCTAAGGTTGAGATGGAGGATGAGGAGGGAGCCCACTAGGTTTCTGGTATCTTTCAGTGTTTTGGGGTCTAAGTCAGAGTTGGGACCTGGGTTGGGGTGGATATCACCACATCTTGAGATAGATTTTTTTAAGTAGTCAAGTATTTTTTGGAGTTTGACTAATAATTTTAGGGTATCTTTTGTTGAGGGCACCTTTGGGTGGCTAAGGGTAGGGTGATTTATTTTAGGAATCAGGTTTTTAGCATGGTAGTGAGATGGAGGGACGGGTTTGGAGTGGTTATGATAATGAATGAAGGTGTGATCGTTAGAAAGATGGACACCTGTTAGGGTTAGGGTTTCATATCTAGTTAAGAGATAGGAAACAGTAAGGAGTAATAGCATGGAGGGAAGGGTAGAGAGAATCTTTTTGTTCATGGTTTAGAGAGGTTAGTGAGTGAAGTGAGCTAGGGGGTTTCGTAAGAGAAACCAGGGTGTGGGAAGGGTAGGAAGGGAGGTTATCAGGTGGGTGGAGATTAGTTAGACAGAATAGACTAACAAAGAAAGTGAGGGAGGTGAGTGGGTGGGGGTAGCCTAATCAGTGTAGACAAGCTAGAAAAGAGGAGGAGATGAGTCAGAGCACGGGAGGTAGTGATTGGTTGGTGGAAAAGGGGAAGGGCTTAGTGATCAAATAAATGTAGAGGTAGTGGGGGCGGGTGGGAATAGGGGGCAGGGTGGGGCGCGGAGCGAGCCCGAGCGGAGCGAGGGCGAAGCGGAGCGGGGCCTACACCACAAGGGTACTCCTGAGTCCTAAAAGGTAACTGATATTGGTATGTTTAACTTGTTAAATAACTTTACACTGTAGTTTCCGTAGACCTTCCTGGGTTTAGTAGTAGGGCTTTTAGGCTGGTGATAATATCCAGTTCCTGCCTAATCCTACAGGAAACTTATGAAACAGAATGCTAGTGCTGAAATTAGGTAATATTTCTTTACCCTTAGTCTCTTTTAGGTAATATTTCTTTACCCTTAGTCTCTTTGGTAGATGTTTAGGTCAGGTTCTTTGGGGGTTGAAGAAGGCAGGTGTGTGCATTCGCACTGGGAGTCCAAGGAGTCAGCGACAATGGCAGGGTTATAATGCGTTGTCCGTCTGGCAGGGGCTATCTATAGGTAGAATAGAGGAGAGAGATAGAGGGTTTAGCAACAAACAGCAGTATATCCCTTGTATAGTTTGCTAGGTTCAGTAGTCAGCCTTCCTATATGAGGGTGTACACTGTAAGAGTGAAAATAAGCTTAGACCTACTTTGGTTCTTTAGATACACTTATGGTACAATTGAAATACATTCACAAAGCTGATACACTTATAGTACAATTAAAAATACATTCACAAAGCTTTCCCAGTGTCTAAGTAAACAAACAAGCCCTAAGGTTTAACTGTACCACGAGGCAACTCGCCCGTTGAAGAGAAAGATTCACTGTGAAAGTGAAAAAAGCATAAATCAGCTTAGGCTCTTTACATACAGCTCATGGTTCCATTAAAATGGATTCGCTAAACTTTCCCAGTTGTTTGGTTGGCACTCTTTGATAACACTGTTTAAATAAGCAAACAGGCCCTAGGCTTAACTACATAACACCACGAGGCATCTCGCTCCTCAATTGAGCGACCGCTTCGGCAATTGTACACTTACTTTAAAAAGTACACAGCAAACGAGCCCTAAGGCGTAGCTACATTACACCACAAGGCATCTCGCTCCTCAATTGAGCGTGCGCTTCAACAATTTTACACTTACTATACAAAGTACGCAGGACTAGAGTTTCACAGATCTGTAGAAGGATAGTAGCGTAGTAACAGTGCACTAAATGTGTTAAATTACACTTACATTACAGTTGAGCGGGCACATTCAGCAGTTATACACTTACTTTATAGTTTAAATATGACTCTTGTTTCACAGGTCAGCAGACAGATGGCAGAGTAATACAGTGTACTCGTTGATATAAATTACACGTGCGTTTTCACGCCTGTATTTTTACAGCTTAACTGCAGTACTCAATGCAAGGTAAATACAACAGCTTCCTAAACATAACAGTAGCGACATGTTAGTACTTACATACCCTAATTCCTATGACCGAGCGGGAGAGCAGCAAGTCCCAGGCTAATCCATGTTTCCAGAGTAATGGCGGAAAAGCCACAGGGGTGTATTATAACCTTTTCTACGTCAGATCTGCCACCACAAGGGTGCTCCTAGGTCCTAAAAGGTAACTGAAGATGCAATAAAAATTGCTGTAGAAAAGCAGGCATTGTTAAAATTTCTGTCAATAGATGGTATCACCATTGAGGTTTTGAAACGTTTTGGAGGGGATATTTATTATTTATAGAAAGACATGGTGAATAAGGTTAGGGGAAATGAGCAACTCTCTGGCTCATGGAAGAGGGAAGTAATATATATAACAAAAGCAGGAAACGTCCCATTTTTGTAATTTCCTTCATATCTATTTCAGTACTCTTTCAAGATCATACAATATTTATGAATATATTTGCTACTAAGTTGTCAAATCTTCTTCCGGATTTTCCCGGTTAGGGGTCACCACAGCAGATTACCTGTCTGCTCATGATAGGCAGTGGAGTTTTACAGTGTTGAGTTGCCAGCTTGGTGCCCAACCTTCCACGGAAGGCACACACACACACACACACACACTCATACCTAGGGTCAATTTAGAGTGCCCAGTCCACCTACATCATGTCTTTGGGAGGAAACCGGAGCACCTGGAGGAATCCCACAACACCACAGGGAGGACATGCAGACTCCACACAGAAGGCACCCCAGCCAAGGATCAAACCAGAGAACCTATTACAGTGAGGTGATAATGCTAACCGCTGCACCACCGTAGCCACCCCTACTAAGTTGTCAAATGATCTACCTAAAATTATACGCATGAGCCAATGTGGGTTAGTGGTAGGAAGGACAACATTACAATATATCGAATATTGATTATTCAGAAAGTGGAAATTACTAAGGATCTGTTACCAGTTCTCTACTTTGAAGATGGACATGCTTGTGACCAAGTACAATGGAAATGTTTGTATTTATTTTTAACAAAGTTACATTTACTCATTCAGTTTACAGATATAATATATTAAATGTACATAATGGAGCAGAGGCCCAGATTAAACTAGCTACAATATCTTCAGTCCTCGTACAATCACAAAGAGGTACTGACAAAAGTGCCTTTGTTCCCTTTACTAATTGCAATATATCCAGAGTCTTTGGCTGAAATATCTAGACTCTTTAAAACAAAGGATGGCAATGGGATACCATGCAATTAAAAACAACATTGCTTGTGAATTACATACTTTTAACTCTTACAGATAACAGCAGAATATATCCCCAGACTTATCACTATATTGTATGATTTTGAGCAAGTTTTTAGGCTACAAATGTGACCTTACTTCTGGGAAGAAGTGATGTTGAGTGGATTTACAGAGTTCGCAAAAAACAAAAAACACAGATATCTAAATGAAAAAACAATAATTCTAATGATAGTATCATTGTTTCCTGCCACACCATTGAACTGTCCAGATTTTTGCAGAATGTCCATATTTTTGTGTTATGTTTTTTGTTTGTTTTTGTGGTTTTCTTGCAAGTCACTGAGGACTAAAGTCACTAAATTGCAAAATGTTATTCGAGTTTCGGACGTCTTATCCTTCAGAAAGCCTATATTAAGGCAAGACTTGTTATTCTAGCAACTTTCTAAGTTTATAAGAGCACTATTTAAATTCTGTCCCTGTTTTTGGGCCATTGCCCACCATTATTTTTGGCTTTGTTCAGATTTCTTGTGCTAAGAGGTTGAGACGTATGCTTTCTGCCATGACATAAAAAAAAAAAGTTGCACTATTATCTTTTATTTCATTTCCTTTCTATTATCTTTCATTTCAGACATATTCACATTTTAAGGCAGTCATGTAAACACGTCAGTCATCAAAACACCTGACATTATGACTGTTTCTTATTAAAGCCTGCTAGTGATTAAAATCAAAATTCAAAGTTGTAGTTCTTAATGCATAATGATTCGATCTGTCAATGATACACTGCATATATGCACTCATGGGTCATCCATCCAACACACAGAACATACATAATACACAAACACACACACACACACACACACACACACACACACACACACACACACACACACACCTTGGCTTTTAGTTTACTTGTTGTTATGCAGGTAAGAATAACACACACACACACACACACACACACACACACACACACACACACACACACACACACAGAATCACACACACATACACGTACACTTAAATCACATGCAGGAAAAAAGGCTGCCATCTTGTTGTGTACTACACATTCCTGAAAAGTAATCTTAGGGTTGGCATAATAGATGACGTTTGAACCTCACAGAGACAAGGTACAGAGTTTGATTCTGGCCTCTGTTCACTATTTTGGCTTGTAGTAGTCTGCACTCTACAGACTAATACAGGAGTATTTACCCATATCAGATAGTCAGGAAACTGAATTACACATAATTTCTTGGGTTGGGGGTTGGCATGGTGGTTAAGGTGTTTACCTGCCACAAGGGTAGCTAGCTTAGTACTTCCCTATGAACGTATGGCCACATTCACCTACATTACAGACTACTACCATGCCTTTTTATACTGCAAAGGCCAAATATATACCAATATGTGAAATAATTGATGAATTATGCTTAATCATGCCAGTGTTTTATGTACAATTAATATGAATTCCATGAATTTCTAAATATGCTCTGTGCCTGCTAAAGCTACACAATTTCCTTTTTTTGAGTGTTATGCATATTTTTAAAAGTAAGGCAAATATGCTGCACTGTATTGCAATGCACTCTATACCTATAAGATACCAACACTTACTATATTCCAGCACAGGTACATACATAAACAAATAAAAGACAGACCATATTACTCTTCTCCAAGTATAGGTGTAGTGAAGTGCAATCTTGGAGTTGATATATTTAAGTATCAGGGGGTGGGGATGCAGGGAGGCTTGCCCCCCTTGCTTATAGTTGAAGGGTAATATGTTTCTGTATGTACCTGTGCTGGAATATAGTAAGTGTTGGTATCCTGTGTGTTTTCAGTATTATCAGATTCAGTATTTTTAGTATTTTGAACTTTCAGGATTTTGGTCTCAGGATTTTGGGCTTTCAGGATTTTGTATTCATACACAAGTTCCACTACCTACATTTAGCCACCAGGATCTTCATTTGATTTGGTTATATATATATATATATATATATATATATATATATATATATATATATATATGTGTGTGTGTGTGTGTATGTATATATATATATATATATATATATATATATATATAGATATATATATATATATATATATATATATATATATATATATATATATATATACACACACACATATATACATATATATATGTGTGTGTCTGTGTGTGTGGGTGGGTGTGTGTGTGTGTGTGTGTGTGTGTGTGTGTGTGTGTGTGTGTGTGTGTGTGTGATATGGATCATGTCACAAATCTGAAACCTGTACAATTATAGAATTAGTCCCTCTCATCCAAAATAATATAATGAAAAGATGCTAAATAAAGAAGCCTACAACAGATGAAACTTAAAAAAACAAAATTTGAAAGACGCACAAAATATAAATTGTGCAAACATAAAATTTTTCAGTAACATTAATAAGGGGGTTGTTTTTCAGAGATCTAAAAGATTCACATGTTTACTCACAGATATTTCATTTTTGATGGGTTTTCATTGCATTTGGCTTCACAGAAAGAATATGCTCCTTCTGACTATCTACATATCTACCTATGTACATTACAAGCAGTTTTTAAACTTTGTTTATGCCCTTTTGTCTGTTAATATAAAATCAGTTTTTGTCACCAATCCATATAAATAGCATGGAAAATAGGTATGGATAACTTGAAATGAAATATGCCAGCATTATTTTCTGAATATGGCACCTCTTAAATGTAGATGCAATCAACAAAATGAATGATATTTAATGTAAATATTGCATACAGTTGAGGTGAACTGGTAACAATAAAGATAATTTGTTTGATCTGAACTTGAATTAAAACAATGAGCAAAGACTACAGACCAATAGCATGCAAATGCTACTCAGCACATGACAACCTGGTGTTTCACTTCCGTGTGCCTTCAGATTGCTATTATTCTTATCCGAGAAAAATAGACATCACTCATTTTGCACTGTTTCTCATCACAGACATATTTTATCAACTAGAAGATGATAGGATCATAAGTAATACAAGATAATTGAGTCCTATGGCCATTTACATCTTGCCAGTACTGACCCATAGACTGAGCCTCCTATCTCAAGAAGGGCCAAGCTAATCAAGCCAGGCCTGACATTTTGATTAGCTATCCAACCACCCATAACATATCACACCACTTAATTTGCAGTGAGAGTCTATTCCAAAGGTGGAGATGGTGATAGGTGATCAAAGTCTTTCTCTTTTGACTTTCTTTTAGTTCTCTGCTGTTGAATGTTTAGAACCCTGGTTCTGTTATGTGTGAGACTGTTTGATTTTTATAAATAAAGCAGCTCTTTTGTGAAGTGTTGGGGCTTTCAATGATGAGTCTATGCATGGTTATAAACAAGACTGAAAATACAGGAGTGGCGTGAATATTTAGCATTGTTGTTCTCTTTTAAAGTAGATTAATTTTTACATGTAGTACTAGAGGGTGAAATACATTTGGGTGGTCAGAAGATGTGAAAAATAATTTATCTTTATTAATGTCAAAGTATAAAGTCTACTGTGAACCAAAAAATCTGTCCTATGTAAGATATTTTTTGGATGATATCAGGCACTACTTAAATGTAATAATTTCTTGACAGAACTTACTCATAAATCTAAGGACTGTGAGTATGAAAATCTGCATGTTCATTAATAAGAGATACATTTTTGTTTGGTATATAGAAGGATAACGTGGCAAGCAAGCTATTTATGGTAACAGACACATCACTGGAAAAAAAAAAAACAATATACATATTTAGATTAAGTAATGTAACTGGTGTGGAGGTAAAAAGTTTGACTGAAGATAGCGAATAGTGTAGTATCAGTTCTAAAAATAGTTATGCAATTTAGTTTAAGAAAGAAAGAGAATGTGCATACAAATGAAAAGCAGATTGGATGTTACAAGAATGTGCCAAAATCTATTAGTCAAGCATGCTGTGATTACCAAATTAAAACTAAAAAATGGTAATATGGGTGATATAATGGAGCCTCTATGTGAGGTATTGACATAGTTACAAAAGTAGGACTTGCACAGATTACAAAAATACCTGTATCATCTATGGAGAAGTTCATTTTGCTAAAAGTTGCAAAGGAAACTGAAACTCTTAGCAGTCATACTTTTTTTAAGAAGCTGGGGAAAATGCTGAATATGCTTCTTAAGAAAATCGTACAAGCTCAGAATCAAAAATGAATTTGTTGACAGATCTGATGCATATACATTAAAAAAATAATTTTTTGAAAGGCAGGAAGAAAGTGTAAGAATTACAGAAAAATGAGTCACAGAAGTTATTGCTTACTGACAAGACATAGGAACACAGTGTACTATGAGGAATGACAGTTCCTTGAATGCTTTGTTAATGAAAGACAAGCTGTGCACTTCTGCATTTACTTTTATCATATTTAGGATGCAAATTAATCCTTGAGGTACAGATGGAACTTGCGTGCGTGTACAAGAAAAAGTCAAACAAGGTACTGTTTCAACTAATGTCAGTGGAACCAAAAGCTATCTTGTAGAGAAAGCCCCATCTGAAAATGCATTGAGATAATTAGCAAAAGCATGGCATTCAAGCTAAAGGTCATGGTTCTGATACCAGGGAAATGTTTAAAATTAAAAATAAAGTATGTTTTCCACTAAACAGAGTCATTTGTTAATGCTCATACTGTAAAGCATATAGTGAAGACAACAATTGTGCTTAATTTCAAAGGAAAATAATCTGATTCCTAGCATTAATGTAATGCAATGGTTAGAAAAATGCCAGAACACACCAAAGTTCAGATAGAAAAATATAAAGATCTGGTTTTATACAGAGGCTGCTTACCAGGGCAATGCATCACTAACTTGAATCCTTATACCCCCTCCCCCCCCGGTGCATGCCACAAGATATTTGTCAGCAGACATTTGGCAAAGAACTGATGAAGAGTTCAAATGCATGGAGTAATCGGAGGTCTTTGCCAGATCTGACTCAACCGATTTGGCTAATAGTATGGTGCAGGTAATGAAAACAAGTAATACCCTTGTATGCATTGACTAAAAGGACTTACATAAGGCTGTTAAGAGAGAGGTGACAGGTCTGTCCTCTTAGTTGTAGTCATTAAGTCAAGAGTCAATTACTTTTCATTGCTGGGTGCCAGAGACATGTAATGCAAAGTGATGATGGATGAAAACATGTCAAAGGTGTGTACAGTTAGTCTCATCGGTTAGATAATATAAAGTCCTGAACACTTATGATTTTGTCACCCCCAAAGGTCTTTTAAACAGCTATTGCAAATACAGTGGTAAGTCTTGATGGTTAAAGAATATTATAGCTAAATACTTGTACTAAGTGAAATACAGTCAGAAAATGACCCTAGAATGGCAGAGCTGTTTTAGAGACAGAACAGGTCTGTTATGGGAAGCTGAACCCATAGAAATGTCAAATATTTATGAACTATAAAAAATGGCATATACTCATGCAGCATGGAAAGCAGCTTGATCTTCATAAAGTCAAGGTCATGGTGTTGATAGAATCTGTCAATAATAAATTATGCCTGCTAAGAGTATCTTGGGAACAGTTGTGTATCAGGCAAAGTTCACATCTTATATAACCAAAGTATTAATGCCATTAGGAATTTTGCTTGAAAAATGTTGAACGATGCCTGGCCTTTGACAAAAATATCAGCTTTGTATACTTGACTACTTTTGTAACGGAAGATCCTACCTTTAAATATCACCTTGATTATCTTAAAGGGTTTTTTTTTTGTAAGGAACTTGAATTTGTAACAGCTCTTTGGGCCAGTGTTGTATATACAAAGACTGGTATTTCACACAAACCAGACCCGCCTTTTTTTTTGGTTAAAAAGTATGTAATACCCACAGACAAATACTTGTAACAAATTTATAAATAAAGGTTTAACTTTAAATGCAAACATATGTAATATACTGCAATATAAATATAACGCATTTGAAAGTGCAATGGGTGGAATCTATACACATGAACTTCTTAGAATTCAAACAGATAGGCTTGTGAATAAATTGTTCAGAGTAAAGCACAATATAAAACTCAACTCAAATTTTTTCAAATTTTTGCATAAGTCATACAATTATGCCTAAATTTGTAAGAAACACTATTTAAGAATAATATGGTATGTGGATTAAGCAGTAAGTAAATTATTAACTTCTTTATATTTATGGAGAATCAATAAAAATGTCCTCCATTGTTCACATTTCAAAGATTATGGATGATGTGAGAATACTTTTACAAGCCATTAAATGTGGATTAGCCATTCTTTTGAAACCTTCCTATGACATATATTTTACATCCACACAACTTTCAGTAAATATAATTTTATTAATAAGTAATTTATTATAGATATCCTTTGGTTATTTTTTATATTACATGGAGGAGTATCTGGTATTGCAAAAATCAAGTTAATATCATTTTGAATGCCCAATTCTTTCATTGTATGTTGTGTGTTTTTTTTTCCCACATTTGTTTTGCATCTGGGCATTTGCAAATATGCAAAATATATGCATTATCTAAGTGACTGATATTGCAATTTGCTCATAAATTTGTAAATGATGTTACTGGAGGAAGATATGCATTTTTTAAAAATATAAATTTAGTATAATTATTTCTTAAGCAGAACAAATGTGTGATTTATTTAAAATACATACTGCATTATATACTGATATATTATAAAATTGTTTGTGTTATCATTATTTGCTGTCTACATTGAAGAGAAATAGAACTTACTATTTTTTATATTTTGTTAGAAGAATATATGCAATTGAAATAGACTTCAAAGCAAAGATGTTTTCTTTTACTTTTGTTTTTTCCTGGTTAGGGGTTGCCACAGTGGATCACCTGTCTGCTCATGATTGGCAGTGGAGATTTTACAGTGTTGAGTTGCCAGCCCGGCACCTGACCTTCCACAGAAGGCACACACACACATGCACTCACACCTAGGGACAATTTAGAGTGGCCAATCCACCTACAGCATGTCTGTGGGATGAAACTGGAGCACCCAGAGGAAGCCCACATGACCACAGGGAGGAAATGCAGACTCCACACAGGCAACCCCGTCAAGGATCGAACCAGAGAACCTCTTGCTGTGAGGTGACAACGCTAACCACTGCACCACCATGTAATTGTTAAAAGAGTCTTATTTTAGGTTAAGTCATATCATAACATAATTTAGATTTCAAAATATTCCAGATTATAGTTATCATCACTGGTAGATGCCCCTAAGGTAATTTCATTAATTGATCTCAAACTCATTTGTATTTTTTTATGTATTTTTGGTGATGAAATCCCTAACTGGTTTATTTTGAAGTAACGAAAATTTGTGATAAGACAGTTATTAGTGCAGCTAATAAAAATGTTTGGAATTTGGTCAATAGGTTGAAATATTTTTTATTAGCATTTTATTTGACTGGGTAGGTTAATTAGATTTCAAACCATTTTTATCCATGATTTAGGAAATTGCAATTTTAACATTCAGTTGTCTAATACAAACTATGACCTTACTTGTATGTTAACAAACCATTAGGAAAGGTAAACACTGCATCTTGCATGGGAATCAAACCCATGACTCCATATTTCAGGAGGTTGCCAACACCTCTCTACCACAAGGTTTTCACATGACAGTTAGATGTTCAGTTTTATCCAAGAGCTGTGTCTTCTTTCCTCTTAGAAACCATTGTGATTGTTATTCTTTGAACATATAAGCATCCGATGTAAGATAAGGTATGAGCAGAGTACTGTATTAATAACTCAACAGGAAAGGAAAAAAAACTGACTCTTGTCAGGGGATTGAACACAGGTTCCTTTCCTTTCCTTTCCCATTTCCAACTGCTGTAATACTCTATAACTTTATATGTATTTTTAATGCATGCCCATTCCTCAGTTGTCATGTAAGCTTCTTGTATAAGGAAAATGTCTGGCTTAGATTTATATTATCGATGGAAAAATGCATATTCTTTAATTTTTATGAATTCAGATTAGATTCCATGATTCAATTCTCTTTGCCATTTTCACGTTTTGTTTTTCAGTTTCTGATATTTTATATGCTAGTTCCAGATTATTTAGTTAGAAAATTGCATCAGTTTTCTGTCTTGTTTTTAAAAAGTCTGTGAGATACTTTGCTTTATATAAGGTCCTCAAAAGGTTATATACATGTTTTATCAAAATCTTTTCCCAACTCCCACTCAACCTAACTCCGCCCTCCAGCTATGAGGATAGTTGTATAGATTAAAACATATTAAATAAGGTTGCAACACAATGCACTAATTGCAAAATCTCATACAACAAGATAAATAGAAAACATTCACAAGTTTACTTTTTATAGTCCAGAGACGCACACATTCGTGTATTTTTCCTTGCTTTGTCCACAACAGCAGAACTGTCTTATCTAGTTTTCCATATTTAGTATGGACATCAATGCCATTACTTTCTGTATGTTAAACATTTACTATTTGTAGGTAAAATGAAACCTGGGAGCAAAGGAAACTGAACTCTCATTTTTTTACTCTCATGGAGATGTCCCTTTCAGATATAGAAAAAAACATTTGCAACCAGTCGAATTTCCAGTCGGATGATTTTCAGTATCATGAACTAAGTGAACAGAGTAGAGCCTTTGAGCAGCTTACCCAATCTGTAGGGAATTTAACGGCTCTAATCCAAATTTTAAACAGAAACTGGACATCTGCAGTATGTCTGAACAGTTGCTGGTTTCATCTCAGCATTGCCATTCGGTTCAGCCCTGGAACATCAGTGATGTAACTCCTTTTCAAGCTTCAAGTAATTTTGTTGCAGCAAGGACTGGTGGTGTTTGTGAAGCAGTTGTTCTGGTGGCAGAACATCATAAAGGTCCTGGAAATCAAACAACTAATAGTTCTGCCTCCGTTTTTCACCAGCCAGGTACTGTACTTTCTACTGCGAATGATGTTAATTTAGTTGTTTTGGCTACTTCCAGTAACATTCATGGAAACTGTAATGAACTGGTGGATTTAAAACAATGGCTTTGTAACTTTACTTTTGATTCAGTAAGTTTGCAACAGCCAAATCCATCTAATTGTTCTATTTCATTGGACAAGTTAATGGAGAGCTTTCAAGGGTTTTTGTTTCAGTACCATAAGCTGCAACTTGAGAATGCATATTTGGAGGCGTGTTTGTTAAAAGAGATTGTGCTGTTGGGTTTAAGGATGTACAAATTCCACAGTGGTATTTTCCATGGTTCTGTGACTTATGTTGAACTTGTCAAAATGTTTAATCATAATGGTTTAGATCTTTTAAAGGTGATGACACATGAAAATGGCTTAAGGATGGAAATCATCTGTTCACAACTAAATGATCTAGATGTAAAGATAGAAAAATGACCCTATGTTTTGTAATTATACTGAGAAATACAAAAAGCTGTTTTTAGTGATTGATAGACAAGTTGGCAGCAGCGGTGGTGCAGTGGTTAGCATTGTTGCCTCACAGCAAGAGGTTCTCTGGTTCAATCCTCAGCTGGGGTGCCTTCTGTGGGGAGTCTGCATGTCCTCCCTGTGGTCGCTTGGGTTTCCTCCCAAAGACATGCTGCAGGTGGATTGGACACTCTAAATTGACCCTAGGTGTGAATGCATGTATGTGCCTTCTGTGGAAGGTTGGGCACCGGGCTGGCAACTCGACACTGTAAATCTTGAGCAGACAGGTGATCTGCTGTGGCTACCCCTAACTGGGAAAAAGCTGAAAGAAGTGATTGATAGACAAGTTCTGGCTTTAAAGCAGAGGAAAGAGAAAAAATTCCTCTGTGATATTGCAGCATATGAATCAAACTCTGCCTATATGGCCTCGATACAGAAAAGTGTTTCTATTGCCAATAGAAACTTTGGTCCTTTTGTGGGTCAATATGGCAATGGGAGTAGTAGTTCTGGTAATGAGAGGGGTTTCAACAATAATGTTGTGTCCCCTGCTCAGATAACTAATAATTCCACCCATTGCCCTATAAGTTCTTCATCTTTTTTAGAATGTGCCATGAATGTTGAAGAAGGAAGTGGAGGCTAGTGCACTCATGTTGTGAACAGCACCTTTCAGCTGGGAAAAGGCAGAGTAAAAAGCATAGGCAGGGGTCGTGGCTGAGGCAAGAACAGAGTAAATTAAATGATGGCTTTGGGACTGGTTCTGTGGACTCTAGTATTTGTTTTGTTCCACCATGTGTTTTTGTAAGAAATGGTTTTAAGATTTTTAATTATTCTAGTTATGTTATTAAAGATGCTGTTCTAGATCTTTTTGAAAAGACATTTTCATTTGTCCCCTTTAGAAGAGTGAATGTAGCTGACACTTTGCTGGAGTTGAAACTTTTCATTTGTAAGCTTAATTTAGCTGCTTTTTTTAAGAATAAAGAGAATTATGGGACCCAGGAAAACTATTTGGACCACAAGGGGGGTTTTGATGTTAGAAAAAGGAGTACCTTTATACCACCTTACACATCTTTAACCAGTGCCTTTGAAGATCTTTGTAGAATAGAAATTTTCCAGTTGGCTAGTAGAACCTTACACTATTCTAACAATCTTGAGCCAGATATTCGTGAATCTTTGGTTTCTATCTCCTCAGATAACAGTTGAGGGTGATGAAACCTGATAATGGTGGGGGGGGGGGTGGTCATGATGGATGTTAAGGACTATTCTATCAGAAAGCTGATGTTGCTTATGGACGATGGTAAATATGAGGTCATGCCACTTAATAAAATACATGCAGCATATAGAAAATTTGATATTTATTTAAAAGATTTATGGATGAACGACCTTATTTCACAGGATGCATATGAATTTTTACATATTGCTCAACCCTATCATTCTGTCCATATTCAGCCTACCTAAGGTCTATAAAGACCTTCATGACCCTAGCATGCAGCCTATAGTTTTGGCAAAGGGTTATAAAGCCTTTCCTCTTGTTTCTTATGCAGACAAATAAATTAAAATATATTTTAGGGGATTACAAATACATACTAAAATATTCATGGGATTTTTTGAGGCAGTTCCCATTTTTTTCTCTGCATTGATGTACAAGACCTATATGGCTGCATACCAGTCTCGGAGTGTTTAGATATGTTTTCCCAATGTTTGACTAATTTTAATTCACTAACATCTTCAGACATTGGGATACTGAACATGTTTATGGAATTGGTCTTTCTGCATAATTTTTTAAGTTTTGAAGGTGAGTTTCATAGACAAAGACAAGGTGTTGCAATGGGGGCTGTGTGCCCCCATTTTTGTGAATCTTGTTATGTAGCGCTGGGAACAGCATGTTTTGTTTTGTTCCTCATTTAAGGACTGTTAGCTTCATTTTGTATGATACCTTGATGACATTTGGTTAATTTGGACTGATATGGCTGCAAAGCTGGAACAGTTTTTGAGTTTTATAAACAGCTCTACCTCTTTTTGAGATTCACCCACACCTTATCTTATAACACTGTTAATTATTTGGAAGTTACTATTTATTTTGAAAATGGCAGGTTTAAGTCAACTATTTAGTGAAAACCTATGTTTTTTTTAATTCCTACCTTCATTTTAACAGCACACACCTCTGTTTCAGAAGAAGTCTTTGGTCAAGGGGTAGTTTGTCAGGTTATCAAGGATGATATCTGATGAAGATGAATTTCTCCTACAAGGGAATGTTTTAAGTTTGATGTTTCTGGAGGGGGGTATCCAGATGGTTTCATCTCTGATATTAGAAATGAAGTTGTGGTTAATAGATCTGGTAGGTTTAATCCCATTTTGTGTAATATTGAGAAGCCTCCACCACGGATTAACATGGATATGTTAAGTTAATTTTTTGTGATGGAGTATCATCCAGTAAGTTTTGACATTAGGCAGATTATTAATAAGTACTCATCAATATTTAGGTCTGACAAGGATTTATTGCTTCATGCAGAGATGTACTCCAATTGGTTTTTAGGAGGGGTAGGAACCTCAAGCAAATTTTTGAGTTCTTAAAAATCTAAAAAAGTGCTAGTAGATTAGGTAAAGGTATGAAGAGGTGTGGGTGTTATAGACAGTGCATTTATATTTCTGAGGTTCAAGAGCTGGTGATTAAAACAGGTTTTAATGAGGTGCTTGTAAAGTTGTGGGATGGGTGTAATTGTAATACCAATAGGGTGGTATATATTGCAGTGTGCTCCTGTTGTGGATCTTATTGTATAGGTAAAATAGATTGAATGTTAAAAAGGAGAATATACAAACCTGTAAATGATATTAAAAATAGGAATACCAGTAGTGCCTTATTCAAGCACACATTGTCCTGTCCTTTGTTTAGACAGTTCAGCTTTGGAGTCCTTGAGAGGGTGTTTGCCAGTCCTAGTGGTGGACTAATTGAAACAATTCTTGAGTTTAAGGAGTTACTATGGCAACTCAAGTTAAATGCTCTAGCTCCCCCGAGCTTGAATGAATATGTTTCAATATCCAGTGTTTTGAAGCTCAGGGCATATTATTCAGCTTTTTAAATATTTTTAATACTTATGTATTTTTTTTAGTTTATTAAGGTTAAAGTGTTTTGGCTACTTGTGGCAACTTTTTAACATTGTTGTTTCTTACATTTCTATTATCTTATTTTTGTATTAATTTTAACGGATATGATGTATCCTTAAGGGCATGGTATTTCCTGAAGAGGGTTATTTATTGGGTGTGTTTTTGGATCCATTAGGTTCTGATGAAGTTGGATAATTTTAAACCTGATGAAAGCACTTAACCATTGGATATTTTGGTTTCTTTGATATAATTTTGTTTTGGTCATTTGGGATGTGTTTGTTTTCTAAGTGGTATTACAGTTGAGGACATTCTCCTCAGCAATGTTTTTTTTTTTTTTTTTTTTTTTTTTATTACCATACAGTCATTAAGTGCTTTCTTCCTCGTAAATGGACTTCATCAGAATGCAGGTACCATGCAATTCTGCTGTTTTAGGAAGGAATCCCTCAGAGATTTCAGGACAGAAGTTAAACATTCAGGGCATGATATGCATAACACTTCAACTATAGATGGATACATTTGTAGGATTTTTTTTTCTGAATTCTATTGTTGTGGCAAGTATTGTCTTCCAAAACTCTGAGACTATTTTTAACATTACAGTTTCATAAGGAGAGTTAATTTTGTAGGGTTTGAATGTAAGAGAGTGACTTAGCAACAACTCCCAGTTTCAAGTCATTTGAAAACTTTGTTAGTCAGAGGTCTTAGATCTGTGGATATTTGAGAAGTAAATAACAAAAATGAGATTAATTTTCTATTAACTGTATTAGTCACACAGTGTACATCAGCTTTCAATGCTACAATTAATACATTATTTAACTGCTATTCCTAGTTTGATACTTATGGTGGCAATATGATTCTAAAACAGGAAATGCTGAATTTAATTACTTGTGACTAATTAGAAAATCCTTACTTTATTTAGATTACTGAAACCGCCTTACAAAAGACTTCAAAAACATTTTATATGTAAAGCAATTATATTTAACAGGATACAGTTATACAGTGACACTTCATCATTGTACACCTTTGCTTTTCTATAACTTGTCAGTTAGTGGTAACTAAAATATAAGAATATTCCCATCATATGATCTGCTGTAATAATATATTACTTGTATTATTCTGCAATGAGCAAATCAAAATATTCAAGCACATACCCAATTATATCCCTTTGTAAGACTGCGCTTAAGTCCACATTTCCTTTTAAAGAATACATTTCAATCTGGTTTTAAAAAGAAGTGGCTTTTTATAAATGTATTTATTTGTCTTTGCTGACCGTGAAAAGTCTAACGGGGCAAAATCCATTTTCAGTAGATGCCCAGTGAGAAAAACATTTAAGTTATACATGATGTACATTTATAATTGCAGGGATAAATATCTATTCATGAGCTTATTTGCATGATTTTTAAATATTTTTAAATATTTCTTACATGAACATAACATTTTAACACAAAAAAGCAAGAGAGAAATTAACATACATTGGCTAATTATCGAACAGGGAAATATACAGTAGTAATTAATATATTTATAGCATGAAAGCTACAGGGAAAAGATCAAACAGGGGTGTTTTTGAGTTTAGTAATAATTTACAGACAGATAAGTAGAATGTAGCTTAAAAATGAAAAAAAAAAATATGAAATAAGTTATGGTAATGAGCAGTAACACAAATGGACATTGGAAGAATTGTAGTTAGTGGGGGATGTGAGAGAAGGAGAAAGTAATAATTTAGAAAATAAGTGCAGTATGAGTAGGAGTGATAAGGTAAAAAAAGATCAGGAAGCAAAGTGGGTGCAAGAGTTGGAGAAAAGTAATCTGAGTAAAGCTACGAGGTGAGCAGGAAGAACAGAGCCATCTTTGGCACAGGTTCTGTTTAAGTAATGTTTTTAAACTATTTCTGTTTTAACTGTGTAAGGATGTCATTCAGAGTTTTGACAAATACTGAGAGCAGAGAGAGTCTACAGCAGCGTTGAATGTCTCACTGATACATAATAAAAGTTTACTGCAGGAGTGAAGGTCGAATAGTACAAAAGAGTATTTTGTAATGCTGGGCATTTATCTGGAGAGTAGAATAGGTTGTGGGCACTGATTAATAGTGAGTATGTCAACTGGTCTGGGAGTTCAAGACAGTTTAATTGTTTTAATTCAAGGCAGTGGTGTGTTGTATAAGGTTGGTTGATTGCAAATTTAGCTAATTTGTAGTAGCAGGAAGCTAGTTTAGTGTTATATGCAGTGTTGGTAGTTGTAAGAATAGGGGAAGCATATAAGTGAGAAGAAAGGAGGTATGTTGCTACTAAGATAATATTTGCTTCATCTGTCAGGTAGTGTTTATCCTTATAGAGGGAATTATGTTTTTGATGAGTTTTCTTGATGGAATGAAGTATGTGGTGATCTAATTTAAGGTTGTCATTTATTATGACTCTGAGTAGTTTAGTTTGGCTTATGGCTTCTAGTCTTATGTTACTACTTGAGGTGATATGAAATGTGTGTTTCTGCTTAAGGTATTGTTTTGGAGTAAATAAAATAAGTTTGCTTTTTTTGGGGGGGGATGAAGCAGGAGTTAGATTTCTTAGCCATATTTCAATGTCAGTGAATGATTTTTGAGTGATTTCCTTTAATTTTGTTTTGGAGGGAGCAGAGGAGGTAAAGGGAATCACTTTCGTATTGTACAAGAGAAGCAAGTGTTATAGCCGTATGAAGTTTATTTATGAAAATATTAAATAGAAGGAGGCTGAGTACTAACCCTAGGGGAACACCGACAGAAACTGATTGAAATGCTAGTCAGCCCTTAATCCTTTGTTGCCTGTCTATTACAAATAGCTCTTACTTCACACTCCCACTCACATTGACTACTGAAAAGCTGCTTGCACTCCAGAGCTATATGAGTATTTGACTATACCAATGCACCTCTGATGAAATCTTTGGATGAAGGGGCTTATGTTAAGATAAATAAAGCTTGATGATTTGGCTCAGAAAGAAAGACTCACATTGTTTTTATTTATTTATTTTTTTATTTTTGATTCCATGATGGAAGAAATTAATTTAGCTCTACTATGATTATTTGCTTTTCCTGACTGGGCAGTAACAGGAGCACTCCAAAGAACTGACAAGGGATAATTTCCCACCAATAAGACCTTGAATAAGGAGATTAATCTGAGTAGAGACTTTGTAGTGGAATTATGTCCTCTATATTTTAGTAGATTTGATAGAGTTGATATATTTGGTAGATGATATGACGACCTACTGCTGGACCAGTAATCAAGGAGCCTCAGTCCTCACCACTGACACCAGTGGGGATGTTCACTGGGAGGATAACAAGTACACACACGGTATTTCCAGATGCAGCTCTCTGCATCAAGCACAATTTTCCTTAAAAGCACATAGAGGCAACAGTTAGTCCTGGGCTGGTTTCTCTCTCTTTCGCCAGATCCCCAATAAGTCTCCCCACTGGCACAGCTCTAGAGTTGAGATCTCAGTTGAGTGTTCAAGCCAAGGACTCCAATGCCCTCTGTGTCCAACCAGTGTTTTGTGTCCCTGCCCAAGCAGCTGATACACACACTCTTTGATATTTGATTTACACACACACACACACACACACACACACACACACACACACACACACACACACACACACACACACACTCACCTGGGAAAGACTGGCACATCTCTACTAGCTATGCCCCCTTCTGCCTAGACTATAAGGTAGTTATGACTGCCACCAGACACTCCTGACAGCTAATTTAAGGCTTTTCCAAGTGTACCCAATATACTGAGTGAAATTAATATTAATACAAACGGTAGTTTGACCAAGAGCAAGACTATTAGGAGTGGCCCACATAGTGTCACCAAATAAAAACACAAGTACTCTCAAAACTTAAATATCTCCACAAAGATCAGCCATGATGAAAGGTTTAAATATATTTAATAATATATAATAAAAGAACAAGAAAATGTTGCTGTTCTTCTTTCGGCTTTTCCCAGTTAGGGGTTTGCCACAGCGGAACTCTGGTCCGCTAATGATTGGCAGTAGATTTTTACAGTGCTGAGGTGCCAGCCCGACGCCCAACCTTCAACAAAGGCACGCCCAATCATGCATGTCTTTCGAATGCCACTCGACTGTGAGGAGGACATGCAGACTCCACACAGAAGGCACTCCAGCCGAGAATCGAATGGGAGAACCTCTTGCTGTGAGGTGACAATGCTACTGCTGCACCACAACGGTTAGAACAAGAAAATACTAATTATATATTCACGTGACATCAGAGTTCAAAACATAGGAAATATTTAAAATGACAATGCAGGACAGGCTCAGACAAATAAAGAAAAACAATATCTAAACTAAGCTTAACTATATTCCTGACTGCATCTTAGAGAGTTACTATTCCCTACTTACTTAATAGAGCAAGGTAGATGATGTGATTGATCCTTCTTGTTGTCAGGAGCAAGACAGAATGCAGAATACTCTGTCTCACTAAGAGACTTCTCAAAATAATATCTAAAATATTACTTCTCCATAGCTTGCACAATGACATCATTTCTGGTCATCTGACTTCTAGTTCCCATGTAAAACCCTATTGCTGGAAGATGGTAGGACTTAGAACCTACCTGTAAAAATACACACACAAGGGCTTTTGCTCAGATATTTTTTAGGTACTGGAAGTCATAAAACAATTGCATTCCCACACACTTCAAGACTAGTTATTAGTTTACCCCAAAGACAATACAGAAAGCTTCCTAGTACAGACTTTGTGTCTCTGTCTGCCTTGAAACCTGTGAAATAGCATCTTTATGGTCTAGCCTATAAAGTGATTTAATTTCAGATATTTTTCTAAAGTTTGTTGGACTAGGGTCAACCCTTTAGTTTCCTCTGTTAAAACATATACATTTAAATAGTGCCAAAAACAAAACCAGTGAAACCCAACTGTTCCCAACACAAATCAATGACAAGATAGTTTCACAGGTGAAAATAGTGTCAGGTCTCAAAATTCTTCACTCAGTGATAAAATACTTTATTCATCTAAAACAAGGTTAAGCGCTTTCATCTACAAGACTGTAGATTTCATCAGAGCCTATAGTGCACGTACATTTCAGTTATTTCCAATAAGGCATACTGTGCATACATTTCAAACACAAGCACTTTACAAATACCTTTTCAACACAAATATCTCTACAAATCAGTTTGATATACACGACATACAGTTCTAATAGATTTGTAACACCAGCATATTGTATGACCCACAGTTCTAATACATTTGTAACACAAGCATCTTGTAAAATCAATTTGATATTCACAAATGACATATAATTATTTACAAAATTTCAGCTAGCTGTGCTTGCAGTACCTCCTTTCATCACAGATGAGTCATGTCTTGAATTAATTCCTCTTATCTGCAGAGCCCACCGCCCGAACTCCATAGCAATGGGTGTTAACCTTAACCCTAATGCTGCCCCTTTCCCCAACCAAAGCTTTATACCTTATGGTCAATAAAACCTTCCTGTAACACTGCTACTATTCAGACAAATTTGAGGCTAGTGTTATGGGGGGGGGGTTAGTTTTAATATCAGGAGAAGAAATAGCTTTCCTCTCTTGATATTATTGATTTTATTTTTGTGTCTGTATTATTATATTATTATTTTTTTTTTTTTTGTCTGTATTGTGTATGATTGAACTTATTTTGTCAGTATTTTACATTCAACATTAGGGCAGTTCTGTCATACACAATACACCCATATATATATATATATATATATATATATATATATATATATATATATATATATATATGTGTGTGTGTGTGTGTGTGTGTGTGTGTGTGTGTGTGTGTGTGTACGTGTGTGTGTGTGCGTGTGTGTGTCTATATATATATATATATATATATATATATATATATATATATATATATATATATATACATATATATATAGATAGATAGATAAATACATAGATCTATATTTAGTTGCAGTAGTGAAGAGCAAACACTCATATGAGTGAATGCTTTTTACTGCTCTACAAAAAAGCAAATGTTTATGTGAGTGAATGTTCTTTACAATGGAGTTTCTGCCTGCAGCCTTTTGCATGGGATTGCATTTCTGATGGGTAGGAGAATTTGGCCTTACCCCACTGTTAAGCAATATCATAGTTGATATATAGAATTAACAGGGGGAGCACAACTCTACTGTGAAAAAAAATCATTTTGTTTTTTCATATTTTCAGTCTCTTGTGAATGTTCAATGCCTCTTCTTGAGACATTATGTGTATATACATATATATATATATGCAGTATATATGTATATGTGTGTGTGTGTGTGTGTGTGTGTGCGTGTGTACAGATATATATAATCAAATGTTCATAATCTTAAATGTGTTTAACACTGGCAGAAGTGATTGAAACACATTTGATTGCTTCTGTCCATGTTAAGTCCATGCAAGATTGTGCACAGTGGGTTTTGGAGTGTTTTTCACTGTTTTGGCTTTTAATCTTTTGGGATTGATCATTAGTCATTCAAGATTTGTGTACTTCATTCTTTAGAAGTGGATCTATATCTGTGTGTATTTGTGTGTGTGTGTGTGTGTGTGTGTGTGTGTGTGTGTGTGTGTGTGTGTGTGTGTGTGTGTGTGTGTGTGTGTAAAAATATGTAGCAAGGTTGAGTGACTTACAGCTTTCTTTCATCATTAAGGTTCTTTGCTTGTGGACTCTGTCTTTGTTAAGTGTTTTATGGTTTTCAAAGCTGATGAAACATTTACACTACTTTCTGTAAATGGTTGTTAATGGAGTAGATAACTCTCCATAAATTGTAAAGAATTATGATCAGGTCCTCCAAACAAGACTACTTATTGTGTGGATTCAACAAGAATGATTTAACACTCAAGCTTTGTTTCATTCTGGTCTCAATTTGAATTTATTGACATCTGTGTCTCAAACACATAATACATTGGTTATGATCAGCTGTATGATCACACTCCATTGTATTAGTGGGGATGTTTACAATGAATGGTATTTATTTTATGAATGTATTGTAAGTAATATTTTAATTCTTATGTACACAATCAAGTTTTTTATTATATGTTCATAGAGGGCAGTACAATACTAAGTGGTTAAATTGCCTAAATGCCAATGATATTAAAGCACAGGAGCATACAAACATATGTAAGTGTTAGCTATTTACAAATAGTTGCTTAAATGGTTGGTTATTTTTTATTCCCCATGTATGATGCATTTTTTTTTTCATTTGGACAACCACAGTGTCAGCAAGTCATTTATCCTACAGTCGGATCCCAGTATTTTAGACTAGGGCAGTACTACTAAAGGTCAAAGTTTCTGTAGCATATAAGGCCAGTATTTATGGTCAGTTGTGCAAATCACTTAGCCTATCGTAACTGTTCGCAGATGAGCACAGCTGAGATGTGATTCATAGAGTCCATTTACGCAAATGCATAATTATCTCAAATGTGCAAATAATGAGATAGAAATGAGGAATTATGTAAATCTTTATATACTAATGAATTCTGTTGTACACCATTTGTGATTCATAGCCAGATTTCCATGATTTTCTCCTTTGCCTCAAATGTGCTATATAAAGAAAAGCCTCAAGAAATCTATTAGCTATTTCCAGGTCTGAATTGCTTGTCTTGGCTGGGCCCAAACTGCTTGTACCCAGTGGAACTCACTAGTCAAGAAGGCAAAAATATAAGCTAAGGATTACTCATGATAACTTTGACAATCATGAAATCCTTGATAGGTTTAGAGTGGACAGAAACATTATAAAAGGGTCTTAGTGGGTATGTTTGACCCCCACAGGGGTACTGGAGGAATGTTTGGACTTAATATCCCTGTGCACACAAAGGTATGTATAGCCCTCATTGTACTTGCTACAGGGACCTTCCAGAGACAGAATAGGGACCCAATGGGCATCTCACAGACCCCTGCCTTGAGGATACTGCAATAGTTTCTGGATGTATGCTTGTCACATGTGGCTCAGTATATCTATTTCCCGGTGTCACCTTAGGACCAAGCCAGGACTAAGAATTACTTTTATGGCCTGGCACATTTATTTGATGTATTTGGTGCAGCAGATTGCACCCAGGTTGCAATTCAGGCCCCTTGTGGTCCACAGGTGCCTCAATAGGAAGGGCTATCATTCTATCAGCTGCTAGGTAGTGTGTCATACATTGGGGGTGCATCACCAATGTGTCTGCCCAGCAGCTTAGCAGTGCACATGATTCCTATATCTGGCACAATAGCTCACTCTACCACCTCTTCCTGGATGGCAGGATGCCCAGTGGTCATCATGCTGGTAAGTGGAATGACATTTGATATTGTATTTAAGTAGTTATTCATGTTAAAATATATTGCTGAATGCTAAACATTTTTATTTGTTTGTTTTTTGTTTTGTCGCCCCCTTCTTTTCTCTCACTATCTCTCTCTCTCTCTTTATCTCTTTTTTTTTCTTTTAGGTGATACTTGATATCCACTAGAGCCATAGATCATGACAGCAGTGAGAAATCCAAGTAGAGATGCAGAGGAGATATGTAGCACACCCCAGTCCCAGATCCATATTGTCATCAAGAGGGTCTTTGGCTATTTCAAGTGCCTGGATGAGTCTGGGGTGCCCGTCAGTATGACCCAGCTACCACTTTTATGATGTTTACTGAATGTTGCAGTTTGGATATGATGATCATGAGTCAATCTGGTGGTGAAGTGACCCATGCTGTCACTGCAGCTCCCAGATTCAGTCCCAATATGATTAATGACAATCAATCGGCAGCAGTAGTAAGGGACCTCCATGCAGCAGGCTCATGTATTGTACATGACAGCACACGTAAAGAGGTAGTGTCTAGTCCAGAACTATAGACCACAACATTCAGGTTAGTGTTTCCTTTCTTGTGAAAAACACAGAGTATAACTGATGCATGCATTGCTATGTATGGGCTGTGATGTGTGGTGCATGGTCTACTGTCATTGTTCATCTGACTTTTTATCTTATCTTAAAATATTTTATTTGTCATCTTTTAGAAACTTTACTCATATTATTGTTACTTAAAGTCATACTTGAGTGCACACTGGTTCCTGTTCAGTGATATGGTAAGGCACTATATAAAAATGAATCACATTTTTTGCCTGCTTTAATGAATAAGTTCTGCTGTACTGCATACTTAAGTATACAAAAGTAATGAATATTGTCAGCAGTGAAATACTTCATGAGTTAATGCATTGCAAATTCAATAAAAATGTATTGTATTGCGTTTTTTAGATTATTCCATCTTCTCATAGATTATTCTGTGCTTCTGCACATCAGATTTATTATATACTGTCATACACAATAATATCTGACTTCAGAAACATAAAAAATATCATCATTTGTGCAGTGGGGAGATGAAGTGGCAGCAGTGTTAGTTTACATGGCAGGATACTCATTTTAATCTGTCATTCACTTATATATTTCTCTTGAAAATTTTTGTGCAGTACTACTTTTATGCTTTAGGTAACTGCAACTTGTATGATGGTAATCCATATAGCATTCATTGTTTTATACCTTTCATTGATGGTGGACCGGAGTTCTGCTGTGGCGACCCCTTACAGGGAAAAGCCAAAAGACAAACAACAACAACATTGATGGTGCACATACTACTTTTACAGGGATGAAATGCATACATTTGCCGACATGGTTCCCCACCACCAGTACGACCCTTCCAGTTGAACATACAGCTGTGTCTATGAAGCTGATTTAGAGTACTTCAAGATCAAATGAGTCATACAGATTTTCTTTAGATAGGCTAGGTGATGGTGCAAGTGATATTGAAGAGGAGTTACCATGAAATCTGTAAATTGAGTTGATCTGATGTAGTCAAATACTTGATGCAGGTGATCCTTCTGACACTGACCTGACAGTAATGTGTAACCATGATTGTGACCTCAAATTTGAGGTTCTGTTAGATGTAGATGAACTTTGGTGTGGCCTGCATGAAATATGTTATGCTTGTTCACCTTAACTACTTACATTACTTTCCTGAGAAACAACAGGATTATCCTTGGATCTCTCCCCATGATTCTGAACAGTATTCCATCCTCTTCCCCTAGCAAGACTGACACCAACTTGTCTGTGGTATGTCGTAACTAGTGTATGATTGGAGGCGGACACTGAGGCTTGGTGTTCCACAGTACTATGCATCAGTGTGATCATGACTTTATCCTTACTCTGTGTCATTTCCAAGTGGTGCTGGAAATCATCACGCATAACCTGGAGTACTCTGATCATTTCTAGTTGACTCTCTGTGGCACTGGTCTGAGCCCTAGCAATATCACAGCACATTTCTGATTGGGCAGCCAATGCTTTCCTGGGATAGCTGTAAGAAATTCCTGCACCTGTCTCCCCTTTGTAATGGTGTCACTTTGGACACTGTCATCTTTGAATGCCTGCCATCATTCTCAAAGTGTTTGTCTGGGTTTAGAGGCGCAGGGGTGCTCATCCTGTACAAGCGACATGTCGGCCTGTGCTTGACTTTGTGATGCACTGTCCCTTTCTGCAGAGTTACTAACATATTGTGAGATGAAAGATCCTGCCATTAAACTTGGGAATTGTCTGCCACTTTCCTCAGGTTGCCTCATAAATAAAACTATGTTATATTCACCATTAGCAGCAGCAGCATCCATGTTGGTATAGTTGAATTGTTTGTTTCTGGTGCTGATGCTGTAAAAAAAAAAAAATATATATATATATATATATATATATATATATATATATATATATATATATTTTTTTTTTTTTTTTAAATTAACAGTAATGGAATAGCATATAGTAATGAATGGTCACAAGGCTTTGAATGGGACACATACACTGCCTTAATTTTCATTCTGTGCTTATGTATAAGGTTCCCTTAATAATAACTATTTGTAAAGTATTTGAGATCATTCCTTTTCAGAATTCGATTATCTATATAAATATATGTTAAGTGATTTTAAACCATCTTTTATGAGAAGATGAGTGTTGCTGATGCTGCAGACATTGGTAATATGCAGCATTGTGCACACAACCTCTAATTATTCCTGTTCCACCATCTTCTGTGTCATGGTCATCACTATGGATAGATAGAAAGTATTCCTCATCTGCTGTTAATTGAATAAGATTCAGGGGCCTTCCCCACAGTAGTGGTATGGAAAATTGAATTCTGCCTGGCCTTGCTTCAAGCACATGCTACCATATCATTTGCTCTTTTTTTGCACTGTGCCAGTGCTCGATTTATGCTACCCACTTCATTAATGACAGCAATTACTAGATTCTGGGCCTTGTTCCTCCCAGCTTGTCTGGTCCCCTCTTTACCAAAAGAAGATTCCCCATATGTCCTTAGTGCTGCCATGAGCTCTTGATATTCTTCATGGCTAAAGTTATCCTTTCTTTGCTTTGACCCCTAAATTTCCATCATTACTACAAGTGCAAACAAAAAGACCACAGTCAGAAAGGCTGGCAACAATGTTTGGATGTAATCACCTTTTAAAGTACAAAACACTGGCCATGTTTTCCTGTCACCCACATTAAATACAAATGTTACTTAGCACATACCATATAATTTCATACAGAAATCTCATTATAGCCATGCACAGTTGCAATATTTTACTTACAGTACATTCAGGTCATAAATGCATTCACTTTTGTCAGAAAAAAGCATACTTATCCTACTGTCATTCATTGTCATGTACTCATAATGCTGTCATGTTTTATTCATTACTGTCACTCCAAAAATCTCCAGTTCATCACACATTTCTATTGATATCCTTAGCACTGCAGAAATTCAACAGTAAATTACTGCATTTATACCCATGTATGCACAATCAGTAAATGTTACAATAGTAATGATGATTTTCTGTTATAAGTAATCAATTTCACTGCTGCTGCTGTTATGAAATCCAACTTCCAAATGACACCAATCCAGCAATTGTTCACAGCTATCACAACATGCACATTGTATATATAAATTCATTAAACATGATCCATAACTCATTAAGGAAATGTATTTGTAAATGTTTCTTATTAAGCTATATACATTGTTTAAAATATTTCCTTACTTTAATAAGTCTGCGGTATCCTAACACATTTGCCACCTATCTCAGCTATTGGTGAATTAATATGGCAATGCTGAACTTTTTGGAATAAACTTAGAGCCATTTACACATGCTATATGCAAATAAAGCTAACTTTCATTAATTTATTTGAATCATAGTATCATGCAAAAGAGTCACAAGATGCATTGGCAAATTTTATTTCTTTGCCGATCATGAATGTGCGGCCAAAGTAACATGGATGCACATCAGACTGACACAGATGTGCTGCAGAAAGCTCCGCAGTCTGCAGCACTCCTCATCTGTTCCAAGAATGCGGCAGGAATGTGAGAATGGCCACAGACTAACCAAAACCAGAATGTGATTAAAAAAATAAGGTCTTCTGAATGTCAGGTTTAGAGCAATCTGAAGTATAATCCCTTCTCTTCCAACATTATGTGTCACACCCAAGCACCTCAAACAAATCATAAGTTCCTAGCATTTAGAAAATACATACATAATAACATGTATTCCTCCCCCTCAAAAAAATTAAAATAAAAATGCTGTTGCACTACATGAGATGTACTAATGTTATGGTACAAAAAATAACTTTCACCATTGAGCATTAACATATTCTATTTTTATTCAATTTCTATTTTAATAAAACATAGAAGGGAAAGGTAACTGGTTTCCTTTAAGAAAAATATATATATATGTGACTAGGTAGCTTTGGTTTAACCAAACTTGCCAATAATATTAATAGCTTTTCTAATGCCCCTACTAGTAAACAGGGTTTGGTTAGTGTGATGCCATACCCAGAGGGAGTGGTTCTAACCCTGATTAATACATCCCTGACCATACTTTCCTTATTGTTGTTCTTGCATTTCAAATGACAGCATCACCTGTAAAGGAATAAGACCATGTTTTAAGGAAACCTTATGTCCTGCCTTCTCATTAACTCTTATCAGGAAAAGCTTGAGTCATGCACTCTCCATTGTACATGGAAAAAATAGATACTTAACAGGAGTTGGGTGACCACCTGTCAGTCCTGACAGGTATAAACTGTTCTGGCCAGCAGTGTCATCACAGTTTTGATGAAGTGTATGGCTGACCAGCTGGCTGAGTGTGCAGACCAGGTACTAACGAGAAGGCCAGAGTTCTATAATAGGTAAAAAAAAAAAAAAAAAAAAAAAAAAAAAAACTTTTGTTTCTTAATGTTCACTATTTTATTGAGTCATATTAAAGATAAAAAAAATTAACAAGTTTACATGACTAGAGGAATTTTCTGAGAAAGATTTGCATAACTGAAAATATGTTAGGCAGAGCCCCTCACTGACACTCTTCAACAGGAATCTTGCCAAGTGGATGGATGATTGTAGAGTTACACTGGGGGTCTTCACTGTGTCATGTCCAGACAGAGGCACAGCAAAGCTAATCATAAATGGCCATAATATTCACATAGCAAGGGGTGGCAAAAGCCACACACACTCTGGCTAGGCTAACAAATGCCCTAGGGTGGATAGCCTAGTATGAACCTATGAACCTATGAAGATACAAATTGTACAGGACACTAAGGATAATCCCAAGGCTTTCACAACTGATGGTAGGAACCATGTTGGGAATTCACAGATATGCCCTGAATCACACAAATATCACAAACACACACACATATTGCCAACATACATCCTGACAGGTGCAGTGCAAACCCCCCCCCCGAATGCAGAATATCTATCCCAGCAGACTGCTGGCCCCCTGACATTGCAGATGCTGAGGCAACAGCCAACATCTACAAAGCAAAACACACAGCAGCAATGGTATGAGATGGTGTCCTGGGCTTAGTGCAACTTGGACTCCAAGATGACTGGAATGCCAAACCACACTACTGCTCAATGTCAGCCTTACCACAGAATATGTACCCAAAGAGCAGTGTACAACAACAGTGGTCCTTCCCAACAAAGGTGTTGCCGGAATGGATACTGAAAACTACTACCCCAGAATCCTGAGAAGCTCGGTTTGCACAGCTATGGAAAGGATCAGCATGTACCACAGACATAAAGATATTGGGGACCTACTGACACGGACCCAACCCAGTGTGGCTTTCTCAAGTGCAGATCCTGCCCCTAAACATGTTTGACTCAAATGAAACAGTCATCAAGGTCATTGATGAGGGCAATGTGGTCCACACAGTGTAGCTGGACCTTGCAAAGGCTTCTATACAATACCCTACGTGTTCATTATAGATAGGCTCACCAGCTTAAATATAAACCCACACGTCAGTAGAGGGGTTGCAAACCAGACCAAGGACAGAACAGACATGGTCAGACATGCTGCAGCCATGTCAGACCACAAACCAGATATAACTGGCATCCCACAAGGCTTTGTCCTGGGATCTCCCTTGTCTGGTATATATGTCCCATAGGTACAGGCAAACATGGAAGGATTGTGTCCGAACATGTTTGCAGAGGACTACAAACTGCTCACCACATATGATCCACCAGCTGACACAAGCATCCCACAAAAGGGCCACATAGAAACAGACAACTGGTGCCATAGCCATGTCAGCAAGCTAATTGCAGAAACATGTATAGTCAACCCCCGTGGATATACAGTAAGTGCCCACCAATTACCACATAGGTGTTAACCCATTATGTAGTTAACATGTAATGAGAGACCTGGGGACACAAGGTGATAGATATCCTGCATTGGACAAACATGTGCTGTAGTGTTTACAGAAACATACCATATACCCACTTAATCATGAAGGCTGTCGGATCTAGATAAGGGGAGGTCATTGTGGCTCTGCAGTCATCCTTCATCAGCGGTACAATTGACTACAATAGCCCCTGTGGGATGTACCTCAGCAGACACCTCCATCAACTGTAAAGTCCCCAACAGTACCTCATCAGGAGTATCAAAGAGCTTGCACAGATGCCATGTGTTGCCTGTGTTGCTGGCATCAGTAAACATGCTGCACCGTGTACAATCTGAATGGCAGTGAGCTATGCACATGAGAGACCTGAACCCCAGCACTGACTTACATAGGACAAGCTGTACTGCGTGATCCATAACACAGAAGCCACCCCCACCCATGAGTGAGCCTCCAGCACAGGCTACCCACAGAGTCACTTATCAATCTTCCTCAACAGGAATCCTGATGAGTGGATGGGAGATGGTAGACTTATCCTGGGTATCACTGACATGTCACAGGTAGACAGAGGCACAGTATACAAACCATGACATATGTAATGGCAAACTCCACTTACAATGTGTGTTGAAGGACAAACACACTCTCCAACTAGCATTAGACATGGACTAGGGCACATCGCTAGTGTTTGCAAATGTACACCTATGTTGTGGAATACACTACCAATGTTGGACAAGCCTGGTCTAAGTAGTTCATATCTGAACAGAATGCAACATGGTCAGATGTACACAACTGGCCCCTAACCAGGCTGTTGTGCCCACTATCGAAATGTAAAGCAGTGATAGCAGTAAAGCCCAGGATACTGTCCACCACAGTCAAAGTGCTACCAGTACACTATACAGTACTACAGTGTTAGGTCAGTGTGAAAGGATGTTGACAACTGTAGGCAAAGTATCCCATGCAAACACTGCAGGCACAGTATAATCCTGTTGTGTTCACACACAAAGCAGTTGTACAGTAACTACACAACATGACACACAACACACAACCATAAACGGGTGATATTTGTTGAAGTTCGCACTCATCCACAAATGTGTTGGGCTGCAGAGTCCAACATATGGAATGCTCACACTGGGCATGCTCACACACTTTGATAAATGAGACATATGTCAGACAACATGCCATGGGAAGGCTGAACTGGGCATGCTCACACACTTAGGCCAAATCTCGGTTTAGCAGTTGGACACACATATCTGGTATTTTTATGTGTTATTCCAGGAACCAACCACATTACAGCAGTCTGCCCAGTGCACACAGTTAAATGACTACAGAGGCATACGTGATACAGTGGATCCCTCCCATATGCAAACAACTTCCACAGATGCACAAGTTGTTCATACAAACAGGGAATGCTATGGCAATAAAGATGTGCAAACAGTCTATCAGCAACAAATAATGTGCATTTGACAATTAAACATATGGGTGTAGAGGTCAACACTAGGCTGTTTGCCCTAGGGAATGACAGCTTAGCCAGAGTGTGCTTGGTGTCTGCCTCCCCACAGGATGCACATTCCCCTTCCTAAACACAGATGATGTCAGCACCCTATAAGTACAGCAGGAGAAAATAAACTTCCCAGTAATCCGAATAGAGCGCTCTGCTAATGCATCTGTCTCAAGTGTCATAACATAGTTAGGTAGGCGTTTCAAATCCTGCAAATGCTCAGTGTGTGTGAGTGGGGTTGGTGTGTGTGTAAGTCTGTGGGAGAGAAATGTCCCTTTTGGCAACTAGGAAAACACACTACAGGATGCACGTTCCCTTTCTAAACACCGATGATGTCAGCACCCTATAAGTACAGCAGGAGAAAAGAAACCTCCCAGTAATGCGAATCGCGCGCTCTGCTAATGCGTCCGTCTCAAGTGTCATAACTTAGTTAGATAGGGGTTTGAATCCTGCAAATGGCAAGTGTGTTTGTCTGAGGGGAGTTAATGTGTGTGAGTGAAATGTCCCTTTTGGCAACTAGGAAAACACACTACAGGATGCACATTCCCTTTCTAAACACCGATGATGTCAGCACCCTATAAGTACAGCAGGAGAAAAGAAATCTTCCAGTAATGAGAAAAGCGCACTCTGCTAACGCGTCCGTCTCATGTGTCATAACTTAGTTAAGTAGGGGTTTGAATCCTGCGAATGGCAAGTGTGTTTGTCTGAGAGGAGTTAGTGTGTGTGAGTGAAATGTCCCTTTTGGCAACTAGGAAAACACACTACAGGATGCACATTCCCTTTCTAAACACCGATGATGTCAGCACCCTATAAGTACAGCAGGAGAAAAGAAACCTCCCAGTAATGCTAATAGCACACTTTGCTAATGCGTCTGTCTTAAATGTCATAACATAGTTAGGTAGGGGTTGGAATCCTGCGAATGGCAAGTGTGTGTGCCTGTCTGAGGGGGGTTAGTGTGTGTGAAGGAAGTGTCCCTTTTGGCAACTAGGTGAACAGACTACAGGATGCTCATTCCCTTTTCTAAACACTGATGATGTCAGCACTCTATAAGAAAAGCAGGAGAAGGAAAAACTCCTAGTAATGTGAATAGCGTGCTCTGCTAATGCATCCGTATCAAGTGTCATAACATAGTCAGATAGGGGTTTGAATCCTGCAATTGTCAAGTGTGTGTTTTTGGCTGAGCGGGGTTAGTGTGTGTGAGGACAATGTCCCTTTTGGCAACTAGGTGAACAGACTACAGGATGCACATTCCCCTTTCTAAACACTGTGCAGCAGAAGGCCATAGCTCTGGCACAAGTTGTCTGTTGCTATGATGCCCCTTTGGAAGATGCTTGTGTCAGCTGGAGAGTCAATTATGGTGGCCAGTCTGCAGTCATCTACATATTTGGACAGCCACAGTCCGTCCGTGTTGGCCCATACCTCCAATAAATATATACCAAACAAGAGAGGTCCCAGGACTGAGCCTTGTGGGACACAACTCGTAACTGGTGTGGGGTCTGGCATGGCTCCAGCAATGCTAACCATGTGGGTTCTGTCCTTGAGCCACTGTGCAATCCATCTAGTGACATAGGGGCTTATATTTAAGCTGGTGAGCTTCTCTAGAATGCCCAAGTGGGGTATTGTTGTGAAGGCTTTTGCAAGGTCCAGGTAGGCTGTGTGAACCACCTTCCCCTCGTCAATGGCCTTGGTGACTGTTTCAAAGAAATCAACCAGGTTAAACCTGGTAGTGCTGGTGTGCTCTCAGTAGCCCTGAACCAGGCATCTGTTACTGCACAGATATCGATGTTTTCCATGCCAAGGAGTGTTTTGGGTGCATGCATCTGGAGGTTTAGACATCTGGCGTTGGGTAGAATTGCTCTCACTTTCTTATCCCTTGTGATACCTATGAAGGTGGGTCTGTCATTTGAGCCCTGCCTAACATAGGCACTATGGGGGTAGCAAGAGCCTTTGCCAATATCTGAAAGCCCAGGGGTGACAGGTGCAGGCCGTCCCTAGCAAAGCAGGTAGTTCAACAGAAGATGAATGTGTGAAGGTGTAGTGCCTGTTATTAGTTAGCAGTAGCATATATGACTGCTCACGTGGACACATGCCAGGTAAGTCATATGCACTGTGTCACAGGCAATGTAAATGTGAACAGGACAAACAGTGACATCCTGTCAAGTGGGACATGGACATACATATAGTAGGCTATGCAGATGGCACTAGGAGTCCACAGAAGCTCTATAACTATGCATTGCAGGTGTGATCAGTATTCCAGGGTAATTGCAAGGAAACATGCATGCAAACAAAGCTACAGTAAACAGGGCTGCATGTAGTCCATTGTACAACAAACAAGCTGTACCAGTTCCAGTAGGTAACACTGCAAATATGCAGGCACTATGCACATGTACATGGAAATACATGGGTCAGATGGCTAGGGTCCAGTCTCAGTGCACACAAGTGTACAGACCAGGATGTACAATAACTGGATAGAAACCCATGTGCTCATACCTGCAGTAATACACATGTCAAATAACAGACACTGAGCCTTCACTCAGTGGTTCCATACCTAGTAGGATGTATGCTCCCTGGCCTGCCACCACAGTATCCCTGACATATATGGGGACTCTCCCTCCTCTGACAGTTAGTTATGTGTGTTGGGGCTGTCTAGCATGGTATGAGATGTGAGCATGCAGTGCTAGGGTGCTCCTGTGTGTCCTGTACCAGTCGTGTAGTACTGCACACATATCAACATCCTCAAACATCTGCATTGCAGAGTCTAGTGTGGGCAACATGCCACTTGCAGTTTACATGTCCATCATTGTGTATTACTACATTCATTACCCTATCCCCTGTGCTACCTATGTATGTAGCCTTCTGTTGACATCATTACCACTGGTATGCCAACATGTGCAGATAATACACTATGGTACTTACCATGGGTGTAGACAACAGGACATGACAATCACACACTTACTGCATCAGGCATGCTGTGATATACCCACAATTAATTCAGCACACAGTACTGTTAACAACATGATACTATTACTACACATCTATGTGGTCACCCTGTGCATCAGCAACATGTTAACCTGTACCTGCACAGTTGTTACAGATTGCAGGAGGTGGCACAGTTTCATCATATGCACAGGGTGTGAACTTGGTATGCCTGAGTCAGCCACCGATACCACCAATTGACATGTATGTGTATGTGTGTTGGTGAGGGACAGCAGTAGAAGGTGGGGCAATGTTGATGCAGTGAGGGCATGTATGCGGTAGCCCTAGGTGTTGTCAATTTGCATGTGTGTATGGATGCACACAGTTCCACCTCATGGCTGCCATATACTGGTGTTTGTGGACAGCCACAGACTGTACCTGCCAGGTCATACAGATCAGTGTCTCTGGCCACGGACATGGTACCTGTGCCTTGCAGGGGTGCTACGGACCGTATCCGGTACCAACCCAGACTGGGTACTGTCATCAGAAGCAGGTGTTCATTGACTGGACACAGATCCCTGTCGGGCCTGGCCAGAGCCACGTGCACGTGGTCTCCTGGGGCGGTCTGATGACAGCACAGACCCAGCATTGCTGGGGCTGCTGCTGGCACTACGGGGGCGGCCGCAGCCCTAATGTCGTCCGCGACGACTGCCAGCTGCTGCTGTTGCTGGCATACAGCCACGTCGACGCCTCAACTGCCCACCATCGCCCTGGCTCATGGACATGTAGTTGTGGAACTGGTCTAATATGTCCCCACAACATCTGTCTATGACATCGGTGAAATCACGGATGGCAGCCGCAATGTCACACATACTGTCAGTCATGGCTGTGCGACATGCTGCCAGCTCCCTCAGACCCTGTCTGGTGTACCGTTCCATACGTGACTGTGCCTGCATGACAGTCCGAAACATAGCTGAGGTTGTAAGACCTCTGTGGGCACGTCTGACAGGGGCAGTACGCCCATGGATGCTCCCACGAGAACCCCTGGACATCTGTCTGTGTGGTATCATCTCTGGGCCATGCCCATGGCTGCTGTGTGGGGAGGCATGTGCTACAGATACCACATTACCCTGGTCAATGCCCACTGTATGCTGTCCATCACCTAGGGACAATGGTGACAAAAGGTGTATTGGCAGGATAACTGTGTGCATTGATGGGGTCGACAGCTGTGTACTGTCAATCGGCTGACCAATGGCGGACCCTGGCATAACTTCCTGTGCCATTACACAGATGTCATCATTATCAGTACCCACGGCACCTGACTCAGGTTCCCTGCTACATGACACCAGAGTAGCAACAGAACCTGTGGGAGGGAAACAGGAAACACAGTTTACAATGTCTACACATTTCCAGCGATGCACACATGCACACATGCACAGGTGCACACATGCACACATGCACAGGTGCACACATGCACAGGTGCACACATGCACACATGCACACATGCACACATGCACAGGTGCACACATGCACACATGCACACATGCACACAGTTTCACACAATTGTACAGTACTCAGTATGCGTGATATCAACACACAGACACAGACACACCTACATGCATACAAAGAGCACTACTAAGTGAGCCAAATAGTACTATTACTATTAACACTATTACAGGAATTGTTAATACACACTCACCAGCATGGATAGGCTGCATTGCTGTTATACCAGAGGGTCCTGCAGAAGTGAAGAAACTAATGTCAGTGGGCACAACTGTGCCATTGTTACTGAGTATGATACAGGTCAGTAGTACAACAGTCGCCTTTCACAGGTCAGCTGCTAATATTGAGGATATCACACTTGCACATTAAATACTATGGTGACAGCTACAAACCAAGGACACACCCCACACATGCATTAACTACCAGTGTACACAACAGTCAACTATACATATGGCATATTACCTGCACATTCACTGTCTTGCTGCTGTGTGGCTCCAGCCTCCATCATAATGCATGTCTGATGCTGTTGTTGTTGCTGGCGGACTGGAGCCACTACACTCATGAGTAGTCCCTCCAGTCTGGTGAGTGGGGGATGTGTAGCCACCCCACCACCTGTGGTGACCTGTTGCCTGTGGATATCCGACGTACGCTGATGGACATGTCTGATTAAATCACTGCAGTGATGTCGTACCTGCTCATATGTCCTATTATGCATGCCTATGTCATTTACCCGACGGACAAGGTCTTGACACAGTGAAGCTCTCTCCTGCTGATCCTGGCTGGTGCGGGAAAAGAGTATTGCATAATCCCGCACCAGGCTCTGGTGTATCTCCTCATCCTCAGCTGTGGAGTAGGTGGGATTCCGCGGGTGGGCCATGTACCTGAGAAAGAAAATAACCTGGTATCAGCAATATATATGTCATCAGAATTTGGCACACATACTACAAATGCTACTCGACTGTTATGATACAACATATCTCACATATGTAGCATCTGTCTGTCTATTGGTGGATACACATGTAGATGGCCAGGTATCAGTGCTCAGCCAGCAACTGTGCAACAGTACCTGGCAGACTCCATACGACATACTACCAAACCCCAGCAGTCAGAACACTGATTCAGGTCAAGAGCACCTCCTCCCTCTGGGGGTTTGTATCTAGGTACTGTATGGCCTACATCGTCAACTACTGTGAGCTGACCACACACTGATTGCCCTGGATATACATATCCCACCTCCACCACCAGCACAAACGACTATAGTGCATAACATTACAGATACAAACTCTACACTTTGTAACAGTGATATGGTATCCTTGCAGCCCACTGGGCCAGTGGCAGATACAACCCACAATGCTGACCCCTACACAATTGCTTTCTACAGACATCTTAGAGAATGCATGGATCATGCAATCCCATATATGACCAAGACACTCTCCACAAAGGGACAGCATCCTGTCCAGTTGACCCCAGCCATAGACAGATTGTATTACAGAAGATGGAAGCTACTGCAAGACAGAGCATAATTCACTAAAGGGAGAGCATGTCTGAGCAGCATTGGTAAGGATCTATTTTCCATCATACAAAATACATGGGCAACTTTGAGAGGGAAATCAAGAGTGACACTACAGATGACCAGAAGGCCTTCTTCAGTTATGTTAGCAACCTGGTCAGGAGCCATCCTCTATGCCCATAGGTAGTACACAACAACAAATGTTTCACTGACACCACATATATCGACAACATTGTGGCAGACAGGTTCAGTGCAGGTGTCAGCCCGCCCTCTCCCCCGAAATAAGGCATAGTTATCCCAGCTGACTGTAACCTCCCTGTCATCACAGATGTCCAGGTGAGAGACACCTGCAGGACAGCAGAATACACAACATGGATGGGACCTGATGGTATCCCCAGTTGCATGCTACATAAACTCTGACAGGAGCTAAACACACATATAGAAGTGCTATGTAACACTAGCCTGACTACAGGATATGGACTTGTACACTGGTGCACAGCAGCAGTGGTTCCACTCCACGAAGGAGGCATCTCAACATACCAATACAATACAACACAATACATTACATTACAATGCAATACTATACAATATGCTATTGCCCCTGGGTCTACAGCAGCGTACTGTTCTGCTACCCTGACCATTGTGACACATGTGGTGTGATGGTACCTGCTCCTGTCACACAGTTACACAGGGTGACTCATATGGCATATTACCTATCTGGCTAACATTCAGCAGGGGTATGTGTGACATGTACTCATGGGGAGTCTTGCTTCTTAACACTGTGTGGTTTATTGCAGGGTATGTCTTATCTGTGGGTAGGAACTCTTACCTCCACATGTGCACTCTATTGCAGTGGCACGGATGACACACAGCAGACATTTAGGTTGTGGATGGTGTGAGGTGTTACTATGGTTGTTGGACATCTGTCATGGGTGTGACTTCCATATGTAAATCCGGGAGTGGTAACCTCTATGTGGGTGACATATGTGTACTCTGTGGTGTTGTCAGTCACTGTGCATTGGTAATGTGTTTGAGTGCATTGTCACAGTGTTGTACATGTCACTGTGTCCTTCTCCATATCTGTAGCTGTCGTTTGAGGTCCATACCATGGCATCCATTATGTGGAGTGGAGGGGTACACCGACCTACATGTCCATAGCTGACACACCATGTCCACTGACACATACCATGTGCAGGTATTCCAGGGATAGTGTGCCACTGTGAATATCATTGAGGCCACTATTGTACACATTCATGACCCTGTTCACCCCTGACACGTAGTGGTGGGCAGCCAATCACATATCTGGTGGTTACTGGTGTAGGTGATCTGGAATGTGTTATGGTACTCCAGATTTGACACTGGTGTTCACTCCATGCCTTTGTCACCAGGCACCTGTTGCAATACATATGTACACATGTGCCTCACTCAGACTGTATATACATCTCTCTCTCTCTCTCTCTATATATATATATATATATATATATATATATATATATATATATGTATATAGATATATCTATATGTATATATATATATATATATATATATATATATATATATATATATATATATATATGTCCGTATACATATACACATATATACATTGGTGTACATATATTGCTATAGATGTGGAGGGCACAGAGGGTGTGTGAGTGACAGAGGGGTGGGACAGGCTGTGTTGCAGGTTGTCATATACAGTCATACCTGTAGGTAGTCAGATCAGTCTGTCTATGTATATGTATCTACATATATCTATATCTGTATGTGTGCATTACATAGATATGTTTGTACAATATTCTATCTACATCTGTCTATGTATTCCTACATCTCTCTCTCTATGTATGTATACATATATGCATATCATATATATATATATATATATATATATATATATATATATATATATATATATATATATATATATATACACATACATATGTTGACATACATACATACGTATCCATATGTTAGACAGGTATATCAACATATTTGTCTACCATACTGTATACACACACTAACATACTGCTAAACATACATAACTATGTAACCTACTTTGTACATGGCACTACAACCTACAATCAAACAACATTGATATGTGCACATAGATGCTGTCATATACAAATGTATGTACAGCCTTCACTGATAGTTGCTGTATGTCCCCTGCCCTTTACACATCTTCATATACATATGGATACAGACCAATGACACATATGGAGGGTTCACAGTATGTAGACCTTTATAGTATTACTTTACATTACCTGTGTTTGTCACAGCTGCTTGTGTTGCTCTCTGGTTCTCTGTCCTGCTGCTCCACTTCCCAGTTGTCAGCTTTCAGGTAGCTGTTGCTGAACAATTTGTTTCTGTCTGCTTAATTGCAGTTTTCTCTGTCTCTGTCTCTGTCTCTGTCTCTCTCTCTCTCTGTCTGTCTCTCACGTCCTTCTCAGGGTGCAATGAAAGTATTGCATGCGTGGACATGGAGTACAGCATACTTTTGTAGGGTATCTGCATATGCCCATGTGATGGCCTCTGCACCAATTGTTAGCCAGCATTTGCTAATTGCATGCAGCCAGTTGTGTACTGATTGCAGTTCTCACTGTGATTTCAGAACAGTGCTATAAAAAGGTGTGTGGGATAGGCGTAGCCATTTCAGATGTTAAGGGCAGGGACCATGCTGTTATGCTGTGGACAATGTTCTGTGAGTGTAAAGGTTGGTATCTCTCTCATATTTCCAGGTGTGTTGTAGATTAACATTCCTCCATTCATTTCTCCAGTTTCCTGTACTAACTGTGTATGTACACTGACACCTACAACTACTACTACTGTTAATGTGTGTGTGTGTGTGTGCTTTCCTTTCACTTTTGCTTGCACTCTGTTGCTAAGGCTTCAATATTTGCCCTTTACAGTCACTACTTGCATGCCTGCTAGATGTCTTGACTGTAGTGTGCTGCTGTAGCTTTCCTATTTTCCATGTACATTCACACCTTGGAATGCTTGCTATATCTGCTAGGGTGTTACAGCATGCAGTGTGGTCTGGCCATGGTGTGGGCCTTGACATCTATTAGGGTATTTGAGTATGCTGCTGAGCAGGCCCCAGAGACTTTCAGGTTCATCTGTTATGTGCCTCATGCAATAGTACATATCAGTGGGGTACACCCAATAAAATGTCTGGTATGCTGCAGTTGTGACTGTGGGTTAGCATGAGCATATGTATTACTACACTTTTTCTGCCATGCATGTGGTGAATACTTTCCGGACTCCATAGTTACCATTGCATGTGTTACACCTTTCTGCCTACTGTTTGTACATTTCACATGGGGTCTCTGGGGCATCCTTGTAGGTCATTCACTGTTGCTATGTCTAGGCTCTTAACTATTCAAATATGGTGGTGTCGGACCCGTCATGTGTACAGATATTTGCAGGTTGTCCACATTTCTGCCTCATATTTTGGTCAATATCCCATGCACACCTTTTTCTGGCACATCACTCTGGGCTCAGGTCAGACTATGGTGACAAACATTGAAGTTCCAGACTGCATACCCTTCCAAACATCCCACAAAGTGTAGACCCTGTTAGTTTCTGAACTGTCTGCGTTTGTTGTAACATTATTTGTAATGTGTCCCTGGTTTTGGGCCTTTGCTCCACATATTTTATTACTTGGTCCAGATGTGTTCCTGTAAGAGGTTGTGGGGTATGGGCAGTGCTTATCCTGCTGTGAGTATGTGTGTGTCTTGCAAGGTGCTATAGTGACATTATTACCTACTAGCTTCCAACTAGCATGGCTGTTTCTGTTCACACACTACTATTATGGAAATCCAGTAGTTTTGATAGTAATTCTAAATGTCATGCTTTGTGTACTACACATCTATATTCCCTTTACATTCATTCCTACTATTACATGATATATTTACTTTAGCACAATGTTCTTGTATAACAGTCATGGCTTAGTGGTAAGTCATGCAGACTACAGTTGCCAAGGTCCTGGGTTCGTGACTCACAGTGGGATTTTATTTTGCTTTTGAACTGAGTACAAGACCTGTCAATCAAAGTGACTAAGGCACTTTTAAGCAGTTGTAACCGGGCTAGCGCTGGTTTGCGCGGAGCTCACGCATGTGCACTGGCGGTTAGCTCCGCTCAAACAAGATTACAACCACTTACACGTGCTTACTCTTGCGCACACCCACGCTATTTTCTTTGAAAGAAAAGAAAAATGAGGAGACAGGAAAGTGGTGAAAAAGGGGTCACAAAGAGGGTAAGACAGTAGGGAAACAAGCTTGGGATGTGCAGGAGGGATGTAGGTAAGGCCCATAGCTGCCCATTTCTTCATCAGCAACAGCTGTGCATATGTATGGAATTTGGTGTGACATTTGAAACCTTCCACCCCTGAGAGAGGTGTCAGGACAACAATAATACTTGTTGTACAGCCAATTGGAATTGATAGGTTCCATGTCCAGTAGACATGTGTGCAGAATGGGCAGCTATGTATGGGGCATAATTTTTTTATGGGTACAGAGTGCCCTTTTTTTTTTTTTTTTTTTTTTTTCAGGTGAGAGTGGTATGTCAGGTGAAGGTAGTCGGTACAGCTGGGGAGGTAGGTTGGGTAGGTAAACAGACAAGACAAACAAGACGCATACAGGGGCGGTGTATGACACGTGTTGGGGGGTTACACAATTGACAGGGACGGAGGTTTGGATATCCAGAGCCCATGAGCCCACAGATGGCAACAGTGGAACTGATATCCCCACCCATAGGCAGTTGCCACTGTTCCTTCACTGCCCAGGACGGGGCTGTGCTGGGGGCTGTGTAGGCGGGGCAACAGGCATGCCCATTAGTTGCACCACCCGTGCCTCAAGCTGGCGTAGGGGCTCAAGGACAGAGTCCCGAATCTCCCTACGCACCACAGTCCGGACACTACGGAGGGTGAGTGGTGGATCTCCTCCGGCCACACTTGCAGGGGGGGTGAGCCCCATCCCCTGCAGCGCTTCCACCCGCAGGTGGCACAGGGCCACCGGAGGAGGGTCCAGACTCGGCACTAGTGCCAGGTGCACTCGCCAGCTGAGGTGGGAGAGGTGGGTCCGCTGGAACCCGCCTTCCCTGTCGGACTGTGTTTTGCATTATGTCATGACAGTTTGGGTTAGTGACATATAGTACCATTCACAATTAGTTGTAACAGCATGCATTAGTATTCCCATTAACCAGACACCCAGATATTCAAACCATTGAACAGCGTGCATAACACATGCATAATTTGAATAGAAATACATAGTCCAACAACATGCAGGGTTAACTGATGGCAACAGGCCATCAGGTGTGGATGTATGAACAGGGCAGATGCATCAACAGACATGCAAATATATATGACCCAACAGGACAAACGTCCAGGGGTGTTAATTGTGATTGCACATACCATTTTCACGTGGAATGGATTATATGTAGTTATAGGGTGGGGTGAAGAAAGTAATATTAACACCTTCGAATAACAATACATATGCTGTACATTTCTAATAGCTACAGTTATATACACACTACTGTTCTAACTACAGTTTCCTATATGGTAACTATTTCAACTTGGTGATAGGACTGTTAATGCAACATCAATGTACATTTTATGGTTCTTCATACACATTCATATCTAGCTTTGTTCAGCTACATCAGGGCTACATTTGCTTTATATAGCTGTAGACAAGTGTGGATGTTTGGTATATCAGACAAACATCCTATCTGCATATTGCAGACTGAGAGCAACATATCCTGATTTTGGGATACACATTCCAGATGCAGCAACACTTTGAACAGATTTTGCTGTTTGGTTTGGAATATCACATGCATTTTATTCTGTCTTGACTGCAGTATACTTTATTCAGGGGTTATTACTACTGTATTGCTGGATTCATGGCACTTTCTCACACTCTCTCACTTGCTTTCATTTTACTATTCAGGATGGTACTTCTAGGCTTTATTGACATGTTTTAACAGTACTTATTACAATCCATTCCAGCAGTCTCACTTCTGTCATGTTTCAGTATTTCCACAGGGATATATTTCACACATGTGATTTCATCATCTTCTGCAGCTATACTTTTCAGCCTGCTGCAGGTTGTGTACTATTTTCTTACAGGCAGGGCATTTTTATTTCAGAATATATGTCAGACAGTTTCATGTTTAGGTAAAACTTACAGGCTGATAACTCTTGTAATCAAGCAATACTTGCATACACTTTCACACTGTTACTTGCAGATTTTATTCCTTACTGACTACACTGCACTCTTTTGCTGACTGTCATACTTTTATATTTCTTTACAGTTACTGGTAGTGGATTACTGACCTGCCTGGTGGCGCAACCGCACCAGCCTATCGCCATAGGCTCTGCGGTTCGCAGAACGGACACCTGCAGCTGTAATATAAATGAAGCAATATTGGAATACACATCTCCATAATATCAGCTAGTTTAATTTTTTACATACATAATTAAATGTTACTTACTCAGTGGTGGGGCGTTGGGTGATTGCCGAGCCTCCTGGATCCAAAGGTTCAGTTGGTCCTGCTTGCGGCTCTTCAGGTCCACATGGTGGTGACGAACCTGCTCACCAGTCCTTGGAATCCCTGTGGCACTGGTGAGATCATGAGCCAACCAGTCCCACGCCTCAGCCCTGTATGCTCCCCAGAGGACCTGGCCCTGCATGAGTTGGGCCTCATGATTGTGGACTAGGAGCCAGGCCATGTACCTGGACTCCTCAATACCCCACCTCTGTGCTCGAAAGCGACTACCCTCTCCTACTCCTGACATTCTGCCTGCAGGTCTGTTCTACAATCGTTTATGCTGTGTATTCCCGCCTATGAGGCTTATATAGTCCGTTTTTCCCGCACATATCTGTGATTGGCCATTTTGGAATTGTATCAACTTCAGTAAACCTGCATTGTCATGCTGTAGTTTGTATTCATTCCTATATATTAGCTATTATTGCATTTACAGGTGCTGCTGTCGTGGCTTGGTGGTTCTATACCTTGACTTTGGTGTATATTATCCTGGGTTCGAATCTGGCCACTGCTTTTTATTTTTCATGACTGTCTAGACATGCTGAGGGGTGTGTCTGTGTAAAGGCAGTTTTGATATGGCTTGCTCAACGTTGCCCATCAGTTAGCTTGTTTGCGCGGTGCACAGCTCCGCGCAAACGGGGTACGCTGCTTTAAGCCTCATTTGGCTATCGGCACGCATATTACGCTCAGCTCAGCTAGGGGCACATAGATTTAACGTGTTAAACCACTGCTCAGCTACGGGCACTCATTTTGCACCAGTTAGACCACTGCTCATCTACGGGCACATGCACTCACTCTGTTAAACTGTAGCTCAGCTATGAGCACATCTGGCATGTTTTCTTCTTTTGTTACCTCACATGTCTGCAATATAAATGGGCTATTTCATTACATTTTACATGAATTGTGGTTTTATGTGTACATATTTGTCAGGGACTTGTTTCCTGCTTATTTTGCAAAAAAAAAAAAATGGTGTTGTGGGGGCTCAAACCATGAATGCCTGCTCTTCAGCCAACATCTCTGCCACTACACTATTGCTTCCTGGCTTATTTTGCATATTTAGTTCTTATATGCTTTCTCACTCACTGCTAACTGTAGCTGCGCTACGGGCACGCCCGCGCAAACGAGCGCACTCACGGTTAAACATCTTTACAATTTAAAAAAAATATATAACATGTTCATTTATATATCTTTTATGTTTATAGTCTGTGGGGGCATGTGTTGTGTTGTGTTTGTTCACATTTCCGTGGACTCTGTTGTGGGTGTTTACTTTGGGCACTTTTACACTTCTGGGGGCGTGTCCGCTTGCAGGGCTCGGCCTACGGACATGCCCCCTACTGTCTTACATGGACCGTGTTAGACTTAGGTGTGATTCAGCATGCTCTCATGAATATGCAAAGCATGCTGACATCACTCCGTTTAACTGCAGCCTCCGTGTAAGAGTTATAACTCTTACACGGAGGCTTCGTGAATCCTGGGGAAGGACTTCAAGGCTTTTGCAAAGTAATTCACAACTTCCCAGTGCTGGACTTTACACTAGCTTACTCTTTTGTGAAAAAATGGGTGATTTTCAAGAAAGACTTCACCTTTCCTTATGCATCACAAATGACTTTCACTGATCTTATTTGCATATCTGTGTAATACCTCTATTTGCTGTTAACCATAAGTCATTTGTGAATCCCCAGACTATTAGTACTGGTCTAAAACTAGGGCATTGACAGAGTCACAAGCATGATGTGGCTAACAGAGCAGGAACTGTTAGGCATTGCACATACCTGAGAAAAGCGTTTATAAATGAGCATAGTTTTAGTAGAATCAGTCATAAGCTAGTTTAGAGCATCTTTAAAAATCTGTCACCCATTAAAAAGACTTCAGAAAATGCTAGAGAATCTACAGAAATCTGATATGACTGTGACATATAAACATGGAAACTGAAACATACTTCTGATGGTTTCAGGCAAGCATGCTTAAAAGAAAACAGCAAAGACCGATTAAATAATTATCAAGAAGTCATGAAATTAATTATATACTTGCCATTGTTGGATTAAAAGCAGAAAAAATAAGGTTATGAATGGTGCTGAAATGCAACTCCAGAAGAAAAGAACAAGCCTTAGAAAAGCACAAAAAAAATGTTACCGTGCATCTTAGACAATTAGAATGAGCAAAAATATATGTCATGGAACCTGGCCCAAGTTTCAGGCTGATACCTCCCCACACACACACATATAGCATTCACCTCTGAAGTGTATATGCTCTAATCCCTTTTTTTGACACAACTGCATATTAAAACATTGCATGTAATAGCAATAAATTAGTAACTCCAATTGAATGCTTCTGTTAGACTCAGACTGAAAAATTGAGTATTTAAAAGAAAAAAAAAAACTTAATCCATTAAATGGCATCACATTACCCCTGCATTCAGTGTTTTCTATTTCTACTCCAGAATGACATTTCTCATTGCTTTATCCACTAAAATTTATTTTTGTAAAGTCTTTGCTGTTGGGTTTAACATTGGAATAATTAAAATAAGTTGTTGTTGTGTCTTTCGACTTTTCCCGGTTAGGGGTCGCCACAGCAGAACTCCGATCCGCTAATGATTGGCAGTAGATTTTTACGTGCCAAGTTGCCAGCCCTGACACACAACCTTTAATGAAGATACTCCCATTCATGCATGTCTCCACACAGAAGATGCTTTAGCTGAAAATCGAACAGGGCAATGTCTTACTGTGAGGCGACAACGCTACCGCAGCACGACCACTGCAGTTCCGGAATAATTAAAATAAGTACAATTGCCTTAATTTGGGCCACGGTGGTACAGTGGTTATCACTGTCATCTCAGAGCAAGAGGTTCTCCATTTTGATTCTCGGCTGGAGTGCCTTCTCTGTGGAGTCTGCATGTCCTCCCTGTGGTTGTGTGAATCTAAGACATGCAGGTAGGTGTAAGCATTTGTGTGTGTGCCTTCTTTGAAGGTTGGGTGTGGGGCTGGCAACTTGATACTGTAAAAATTCACTGCCAGTCATTAGCAGACTAGAGTTCTGCTGTGGTAACCCCTAACCAGGAAAAGTTAAAAGATATATATATATATATATATATGGGTCTACCTGAGATGGTCGATAAGCCATTTGATCGACACTCATTTGGTCGACAGTTCATTTGGTCAACAAGCAGATTTGCCCCCCTCCCCAATGTTGTGCGATCCTGGAGTTGATATATATAGTTAGGGGGATCAAATGGCTTGTCGACCATCTCAGGTAGATCCATATATATATATATATATATATATATATTTATATATATATATATATATATATATATATATATATATATAGTTTATATATATATATATATATATAGTTTTATATATATATATATATATATATATATATATATATATATATATATATAGTTTTATATATATATAGTTTTATATATATATATATATATATATATATATATATATATATATATATATATATATATCTATGCAATTGCCTTAGTTCCATATGAGTTGTACATGCACTATTAATAATGTTTTCCTGGTCTAACTTTAGCTATTAGTACCCTTTTCCAAATCTAGTTTGCTGACTATGCCAGCTATACACATTTCAAGTAATGGTGCAGTGGTTAGTATTTTCATCTCACAGCAAAAGGTTCTCTGGTTTGATTCATGGCTGAGGTGCTTTCTGTGTGGAGGCTGCATGCTCTTGCTGTGCCATGTGGGTTTCCTCTGACATTCCAAAGACATGCAGTAGGTGGATTGGACACCCTTAATTAGCCGTAAGTATGAGTGTGTGTGTGTGTGTGTGGGGGGGTATGGAAGAACAGCCATGGCAGGGTAGCTACCAGGGGGGTATGGAAGAACAGCCATGGCAAGGTAGCTACCCAACTTTGTGAACCTTGGCTCTAGATGATTGTCACTGTTGAAGTGACACCCTGACCCCATGTCTATAAATAGGAAATGGGGTTGTGAGTGGATGAACAACTGGAGCTATGCATCTCTCCTCAATAACTGCTGTTTACCTAACATCTGCTAACCAAAATTGCATGCATCTCAAGATGCAAGTGCATGAGGTGCTAACTTTGCATTAGAGTGGCTGATAATATCTATCCAACCTTACAGTTGGAGGAGAAATTACTAATGAAAGTTTATTCATTACCCAGAAGGCAAAAGATAGCTGAAAGCAAGCCTGACACATTAAGTTTATCTCTTACTGGTATTACTTGAAGGGAAAAAAAGGGCTATACAGAAGTAGAGATTCATCCAAATAGTGCAGTAGCAATAAAAAATCATACATCACACAGCAGTTTCCACTGCTGGAAAGTAAACCCAAAAAGGACTTCATCTTGTAGGGTGATTAACAGTCCACTTTCAGAAAGTATTTCAAACAGCTAAAAGAACACCAGGCATAGGTAGGAATACAAGCAGTGATTCAAAATGCAGGTCATGTAACAGTACCATGTCATACAGTGTAACAGATGGTGAACTGGTAGCCATAAACCAATAGAATCCCTAACATATTGTAGGCAGCAGAAGAGTCAGGGGAAATCATCCATTTAGGAAAATGAGAAATCCAGAAGACAATAGAATTGTGTGCAGTGGCAGATATACACAATAAATTTTAGGACAACCAAAATAGTAATTCCATGCAGCTATAGATTTGACAAAAAACAAGGACAGTTGGCAATGAAATGGGATCCATCATGCATATACTGTCCCTTTATCATGTGACCACGGCAAACACCAGGCATGGTGTTACACTGGTACACAATGGCTAACACTGGTAGGAACATCCTAGACACAGAAATATAAAATCTCTCACATAGTCAAATACCCATGTTTAAGAAGTCGGAAGCACACACATTCACCATAGCTTGAGAGACATTTAATGCACATCCAGTGAGCAAAAACAGAGCCAATATGGAAAAATCATATGTGTGACTACTAACATTCTTACAGTACCTCCAAACATAAGAACATGTTAGAAAATATTACTGTTGCTGGTGAGCCCATAAACTATTCAGATATATCTGCAAAGTCAAATATCTTTCTAGGAGAATGGCTGTACACTAAAATGCTAATTGCATGATGGATGTACACATGAACTATGTGCATACTACATGCACAGCTGATGGTTGACCTGAAAAAAACAGTAGACTGGTTGTGTTCCAGGAAAAGTAACTTCATAGCAGACAATATCCACAAGAGCCATAGTCCAGTAGTCGTTCTGATGGAGCAGAAGCAGCAGAAAAGTTGGGTCCAATAACCATAGCACAATGCTCAGGCTGCAACAGAACTGATTGCTTGTGATTCCACTTTGTTGACAAACACTCTGTGACACAAGACAACCAGGAAATCAACTGCTAGGGTTGAAAGGGTACCCAACATACTAAGTAAGGATTACATACAGTAGTGGGACAGCAAAATATGGAAACTATCACAAGGACATATCCACACATGTGAACATAGTGGGCAAATATAAGAGGAGTATTTGCAAAATAAAGTGATGTTTGATGGCCTTGATGATTTGTCTTAAGATACACACACCTCTTGGCCAACAGCTGGATCAGGGCTTCATGCTGCTTTGCCTGCAATGCCACTTAGTGAAAGGCACACACTGTAGAAAATGGCATCATTCATCCATTGCACATTCATACCCAATGAGAATCCAGAGTTCCTGAAGGCCAAGGTTACAAAGAACAGAGTCATCTGTGCCAGCTCTCCACATTAACCTGTGTGTGAAACCATGATGCAGATGACATCTCCTGCACAGACTACAAAGGCGGGTAAATATAGTGGTAGTATAAGCTGTACTAGAGGACACAGGTGTCATAGAACTGTGGGTGATCATAAATTTAATTATCATTGAACTATTCCATGGGTGGTAACCCCTCCTATGAAAACTGATCCTGTATCATGTCACAGGCTTCATTTTTTCCTTGAGAGCAGATATGCAGTGCCAGCATTTTCTTATCCTCCAGTGGGAATGCAGGAATTCAAGATTACCACAACCAGAAATTAAACTGCTGGATATTTTGGCATAGGAACTACATGCAGATTCATATGTGGTGGTGTTACAATGACTCTTATCCCCTCAGTTATGCCTATCAGAACAATATATAAGCAGTCATGTAATGCCTGGGTCTTGCCACTCATGAGATAATATGGACACTGAATAGTGCAGGTACACAGTTATACAGGCAGGGAATGTTCCATCCATCACTCACATAGGACTGTATGCCTGTGGGTCTATATTATGAGATCGAAATCCCATTTCAGTGAACACAGCACCGACACATATAGCATGAACAATGTAATGGCGAACGTTCAAAACCACTAAACACGAAATGTTGGAGCGTCATGGTTGGCCCATCTGCGGTATAGCTCCGTAAGGTAAGTGTGCGATAGTTACGGACCTTAGGGTTAGGGTGCAAGTTAAGGTAAGTGCATAGATAGGTAATGTATGTAAGGTTTAGTGTAGGGTTAGAAATAGGGTTATGTTAACTGTATGTGTGTGGATTATTTGTTTTGTTTGGGTATATGTCTGTAGGGTAAGTGTGCGATAGTTACGGATCTAAGGGTTAGGGTGCGGGTTTAGGTAAGTGCATAGACAGTAATGTATGTAAGGTTTAGTGTAGAGTTAGAAGTAGGGTTTGGTTAGTGTATGTATGTGTTTTATTTATTATGTTTGGGTATTTAGTATGTAGCGCGTGGTGGTGTTGGCCAGCTATGACGATTCAAGATTTGAAATTCGTGGTTTAGGGGGTTCGGCGTATTTGTGGTTCGGGCTATGTGTGTCAGTTTTGTGGTGTTCTATGATATGGGTTTTCAATGTCATAATATAGACACATGTAAACCTGTGCTCCTTTCTGTGGTTAACACATAAGTATGTGCCTTCTTGCCTCTAGCTTACTGTGCTTAATTAGAAATGCCACTGATCTTAATGGACCATTCTCATTGGTAGTATCCTCCGAGAAGATGCTATGGTGCAGACAGGCCCTTCCTGCATACCTTTCAACTGTTCAAATTTTCACAGAATGTCCAGATTTTTTCCTCATATTTTTGCACTTTTCCCCATAAAATTTGTGCTTTTCTGGCAAGTCACTCAGGGTTGAACTTACTAAATAATTACATATATGTGAGTTTCAGATTTTATACCCTTCTGAAAATGCATCATAGCACAAACCCTATTAGTCAGCCAACTTTTTAAGTTTTATAAAAACAATATTTAAAATGTGTCCCTATTTTTTGTCCTTTGTCCCCTGTTAATTTAGGCTTTGTCCAGATTTCTTGTACTAAGAGGCTGAGAGGTATGCCTTCCTCCTTGTATAGCATATTAGCTGCAAGGCTGCTGTCCTTCTCGGCACCTACTGGCCAACTTTGTGAATGATCCATTGTGTTACACTGGACAGTTAATTCCTGTTTTCCAATGGGTGGATAACGGCAGGACACTGAGAACAGTAGCCCTTATTTAGGTGTCAGTTCCCAGAGTGATTGCCAGACCACTGCAGTGAGAGGTGTATTTTTCAATGCAACTTCAAAACAACTGACATCAAAGCTCCTGGTGGAATCAAAAGTGCTCTTTTATAACCATGGACATGTACAGCTAGCTTAAAGCTGTTGAATATGCAATATGACTGGTGAATGGTCACATTTTTGTGTAACCGTTCCTCTTGTGAGCTTTCTCTCATGATGTATGGATTGGGGAATTTGCATTGCACATGCCTTTTAATGACACTGCTTCAGGGGAAGTGTATCCACATTCCTGGACTGATTGAGAAATAGATCTTATAAGGAATACAGCAGATGTTAGACCAACCTAGCACTTAAAGAATTAATATTCCAAAAACCCAGCAACAAACTGAAACCTCCACAAATTAGTGTTGCCAGTTTATTGCTGCAAGAAGAACATCTTCATAGACCCATAGATGAAACTCCAATACTTTATCTTCTATATGTTTTTTTGTGTGTGTAGGAGGAGGGCATGATCCTATTAATCTTAAAATAATATGTATTTTTTCTTCAAGTCATTAATCCTAATCTTTCTGCAGTACTGTGCATGATAAAGACCATGTCATTTTGATTCATGTCATGAACTCACATTCTTACTGTGTGTGTGTGTGTGTGTTTATTTATGGAGTTGGCAGTTACTGTTGTGCTGAAAATTGCTGTTCTTAGTACTGATTCTTTATCATTATATAGACATATCTTTGTTGTTTCTTCATAAAGTTCTGCTTGTACTTTTGTTGTTGAAGTTATCATAATTTATTTTAATTACAACCATACCGTAGTCATACATGGTAGGTGATTTACTTGACTCACTTTCTCAAACACATTAATTAAAAGTTCTGGTTGTCAACCAGTTCACCTTCCTGTCTTTTCAAGACTGTCCTGGATTCCAGTAGTGGTTGAGTGGCATGTTATAAATTCTGATAACAAGCAAAGGTCATGTAGTACCTATTTTATAGTAAAACTTTGCTGCTAGTATATGCTCCATCTCATTGCTGCAATGTTATTGAAGAAGTAACACAAAGATTCAGCTGGTCTGATTTATCAGCTTGTCTAAAAATAGTGTTCTTGTTATATGTTGTGGAAAGTGTTCTTTTGTATGGATTGCTTCTCCAGTAGCTAGTACAATTTATTTTTATAAAATATGAACATCATTCATCTATTTCATGATATATCATTTTGTGTGGAAACATGGCATTTGATTTCCTCATATTTTGCATACACTTTTCTTAAACTGACTACAAGAAAGCTGTGTATCTGAGTTGTGGTGTGACTACTTTATTGGCTTTCATTCTGTGTAGTAGCATTAAATAGATGTTATTTATGTGTGTGCGCGCAAGCGTGTGTGTGTCCATCCATGCCCACGCGCGCTGGTGTGTGTGTGTGTGTGTGTGTGTGTGTGTGTGTGCTCTCTTCATAATGAATGTACAATAAATATAGAGTTCTAGCATAATTAAGAAGATATAAGGAAATGCTACTCTCTCTAAAAGCCCTCCCTTCTCCTTAAATTTGTCATACAAAGTTAGTTTAAGTAGCACTCTGCAAGATGAATTGTTGACAACATTATGGCTTGAACAAAGCAGACTGTGCATAAGTCTACAGGTGAAAAGAATTCCCATAAGCAGTTTGCTACAAAGGTTGCTTGCAAAAGTGGTCCAGCTACAAGAGGTATAAAGAAACCTCATTGTTATTGCCCAGGCACTGTTGCTATCGGAAGTGTAGTGAATTACTTATCTGTCAAATAGTTTTGTTTAATCTGTGTATTTGGCTCTAAGCTCTTTACCCATACTGTTGAAGCTGAAGTTTTCAGCAAGCATCTTCAACACTGTATAGTACAAGCCCTAGGCTTTTCTCTCTTCTTGTGCTAATTAACTGAACATGCATATTTCATAGTATGCATTCTTGCAGGACTCAAAAGAATTTAATGAGTTTTGCTTGGGATATAAATTGAACTTTCAGCCTTAAAAAAAAAAGTTGAATGGGCATTTCTAAGAAATTTATTATTTATATTTGATGATGGAGATAGAAGATTTCCCAAATGCACTTTCGGACAGAAAACAAAAGTATGCTGTCACAAAAATGAACAGGCATTGTTTTATTGATGAGGTTAAGTCCATTAATTCAGGTTTTGCACATACCACTCTCATAAAACTAATGTTATGATCTTCAGCATTACTGCACCTAGGGTTTAAAGAGAAAATACAGATGCAGCTAACTCCAAGAATGTACTGGTTATTCTATTTAACTTCTAAAAAGTGCCATTCAGGTAAGTTCAGCCAAATTTATTTGACTTTTATACATCTTCAGAACCATAAGTCACTTTTTCTCCTGCATTCCTTGAATAAGCTACATGAACTTATGCAAACAAAATGCTTATCTATAGTAATCAATGGTTATAGCTGACTCCATTGCTTTTCAAAATATTAATACACAAACATTTTCATCCTACTATCTTCTTCTTCTGCCGGCTTTTCCCAGTTAGGGGTCACCACAACAGATCAACTGTTCGCTCATGATTGGCAGTGGAGTTTTACGGTGTTGAGTTGCCAGCCCGGCACCCAACCTTCCACGGAAGGCACCCAACCTTCCATGGATGGCACAATTTTTTCATCATTTGGAAACACTTTATTCAAGTTTCTTTAATAATAACCTTGATATGTTTATGCAAATGTAAAACAAGTAATGCAGTCTAGAAGACTATGACTAGAAAAATTGCTTTCATTCCTCCCTTCTGAAAACACTTCCCTATTCCCAAACGATTGCAGTGTTACTTACATGCTGTATGAATTCTCTACTTTTCCCATGCAAGCTTTAGATAGGAAAATGTCTTATAAATAATAAGGTAGTGTAGAGACTGCATGAGTCAGAATATTTTAAAATGACCCAATAGAAATTTAATTGAAGCATTATATCAAGAGGTTTTACTGACCTAATTTCCTATGCTGTAATGACATTTGTGTTGTTGATAATTCATTTTCCATATTTTGACTCGGCATTCCTTTTGTAAAATAAATAAGACATCTAATGAATGTACAATTGCTACTGTATTTGATGCAGCATTTGTATCTCATTTTTAATCAGATATAAACATAAAATAGCAGACTGAGATAATGTTTCCTTTACTAGATTTTAATGCAGCAAACCTTTAGCCTATAAAATAAATACTGAGGCTTATGCATAATTACATTAAACAAAGCAAACAGATGTCTTTGATGTGGGGATAATCATTGCTTTCTAGCATATTGCCCATATGTCTAACACAAAACAGAGGAGAAAACAAAAATGACTTTGTCTTCAATGTGATGAAGTACCATGCCCTGAATAATAACAACAGAACTGACCTCTACAGATCAAACAGTACAGTTTCAAAGTCAGTGGAGTCTCTGATTGTGTAAGTAATAAAACTGTGTGAAGGGATTTGTTTCCAGCCATTGCATTACAAAGTCACTGGCCTTGAATGGTGCCCTTGATAATTTAAGCTATTGGGCAGTACAAAATGACACATTAATAATGGTAGCCAAAAATAAGATTATACATTTTGGCAAAAAAGTATTTGTAACAGCACCTGTTCTTTAAAGTAAGAAAAGTTGGAGATACATTATTTTCAGATTTGTGCATACAGAAGGACAAACATCTAACTTGAAGCAACTGCATATCAGACATTAGATGCTGATGTCCTAATGTGTTTTCAAAAAGCTTATCAAATTTGAAAAAAAAAAAATATTTTGGTTCTCTTTTACGTATACTTAATCAGACAGTGGTCCTTTCTGGCATCAAAAGATAAAAGCATGTATTAAAAATGGAGCAACTACAGCTTATATTTACAAAGTGCCTACTATGTGAATAAAGACTAAACTCTTTATTCCTTGTCGTCTGGCAGACTTAGCAGGAGATCTTATTGTGTTATTTAAGAAATGCAAAGATCAGTTTCTACATGTATGGTTAGGAAGCAGTTGACCTCTGGGTAACCTAAGAATTCTTAGAAATTTTAAGGAAAATGTAGTAAGAATTAGTTGGATCTCAGAAAGTTATCTAACCAAGGAACTATCATTCTAAAAAAAAAAAAAAACCTCTCATACACTATTAATACTTAATACTTTAAAATTAATTTAGCCTGGCAGTTAGACTGAAGAATTAAAATCTAGCACTTAATGTAGACAGTTAAGGTCCTGACATTAACAGAACTGGTGTTTACCTCAGAGCCACAGGGTACAGAGTATGATTCTCACGTTAGAAAGGGAAATTGGCTAGGCTTAAGATAGTCCACAGGGCAGCTAGCCTAGTACTCACCTATGAACCTACGAACAAGCTGTTTTCTGTGACTGATGGCAGAACACTTCATTCCCCCCATCTTCATTTGCTTAATCTTTGGCTGAGCAAGGTATTTAACCAGATAAGATGCTTGTACCCTCTAGGATTATCCAGTTAATAAATAAATACAAATTGAACTATATGGAGATATCAGTTTGCATTCATTAATGGTCATGTATCTTTAGAATGTAATAATGATGATAATAAACAAAATATATAGCATGTTATATCTGCAGATTTTAAATCAGGATCAGATGTTCCTGTAATTTCATACTATGTGTCACTGAGGAAAGTATGCTTTCATAAATGTAGTGCTCAACATTTTGATTTTGTATAGACACCCACACATGCATTATCTATGTGCATGTGTGTATTTTTACACTATATATATATATATATATATATATATATATATATATATATATATGTGTGTGTGTGTGTGTGTGTGTGTATGTATGTATGTATATACTGTATCATAGTGTGCTAGTTCTCTTCCTATGATTTGTCAAAATATTGCAAAACTGAAGTGAGATAATGTTAAAAATGTTGATGTAAATAGTGAGTGGATTGTTGTAGATAGTGAAAATATTTTTTTCTTTAAGACAGCTACATTTTTCTACAAACTAGAGGGAATTTGCATAAGTTGATGATAATGAACAATTTCTCCATTAAAATGATACACAAAAGGAAAGCTATTGCCCTATTAATCAATGAAGTTGTCCTCTACAGACAGTGAATCTTGTGTCTGGAAAAATTATTCCCAGTGTGTATCCTGTGGCAAAGGAAAAGACATTCATTAATAACTTGAAGACATTAGATTTCTTCCACTGGGAACTATATGGTTGAAAGCACCTTTGAGACCATGTTAAGACTGGTGTGAATGACTTTTACCTCCTTTGGTGGAACTAACAGAAAAGGCCCTTTAGATAGTCACTGCTGCTTCTCATGTATATACATGAAGGGTCTGCACCACAATTGTTTATTCTGTTCAGTAAACCTTCAGTATGTTTATGGACAAGAGGTCTCTACTACATTATACAATAGAACTCTGATGGGTGACACAGCATATTTGATGATTTTTTTTCCATTTTATGAGGATCCTGAGTTTTACCTATACCTTTCACTGACTGAGAGACCATTAACTGAACATGTTTATTTTTTCCCAGCTGGAGGTACCACATCCTATGGTGCTGGATACAATTTTCACATGGTTTATGTCTGTGTTTATTCTTGTGCTAAGACAATGACCATGGAGCAACTCCTTCACGCCACTGTTGCTGCCACAAAGGCATAGTAGTGACTACCATGTCCACAGTGATCCCAAAGACAATTCCACCTCTTAAGCAACTAACCAGGGAGTAAAACCTCATGAAATACATCAAGACAAGCATGAGCAATGTTGAACAGGTTGACTGGACTTTAATCATCTCAAGCAGGTTAAACAGTGAGCCTTTAAAGGCTTTCCTGGATATGGACTGTTTTAGTCACCTTTTTGTTGTCTGTTAAAGCTGAATATCTGTGAATGTTTGTGACCATTTCAGCTTGTAGTGAAATCTTTTATCTAGAGAGGCCTAGCTGTTTTTCTTGTGGTAGAAAGTAATCAGTCTGGTTTAATCTAAAATCATTCCTGCGACACTGTTATTTTTGATTGGATAATTGGGCTGGTTTCTGTTTCTCTGCATTTAATAGCCAGTGTTTTAAACCAGTTATACTTGTTTTCTCAAGCTGTTCAAAGCTGCAGAGACATTGGCCTTCTGCCTTTTACCCTGCTGTGATACTGGAAAAAGATAAGTGTTTATTTTGAATTGTTTTCTGCACTTCTGTTTTACTACATATCTGTGTAATCTGTGCAACTGTTTTTTTTTTGTTCCACCCACATGCGCAGTTGTTGTAGTGGTCTTAAATCCTGGTGGCTTTGGGTTGCCCACCTCTGGTATAAGGTTGATACTGGACACTCCCCCCAGTCACATTACATCAGCTCATTCTACTGTTTATATTGAGAAATTAGCAAAGGCCCGCCCCTTTAGCTTCTGAACTTGGAATTATCTCATTATCTTCTGTCTCTTCATTTTCTAATAAACAAACAAACAAAAAAAATGTACCTTTTTCTACTTCATTTTGCTGTTCTCCATATTTATTACTGCTTGTTGGTAGCCTCAGTAAATTAATGACAGTATTCTACTGAATCACTGCTTTATTTGTGCTGTTACTGTTGTGATTTGTGAGCTATTGTTTCAAAGCAATCTATTGATTAACTATATTTCATTGCTATCTACTGCAATTCATTACTGTTTAATTGCATTTTACTGCATTTCATTGTTGTTTAACTGTATTTTTTCACACTGCAAGTGCTATTCTTTACTATAAGTGATTAATCTGTGCTTCATTGTGAGTTTTTTCTTATTCAGTTCTTAACCTTAAAATTGAGTAGAATAGTCTAAATACAGGTCTGCAACATCCAGAACTTCAGCTGCAGGGTTTTAAACCATTTTGAGGTATTCCAGCTACAAGTTTTCCCTTAGTAGCACTTGTGTTATTATCTAGTAGTACTACTCAAAGACCTTCCTGCCTTTACACTCTTAGCTTGTTCAGTTTTGACAGATATGGCTGGACAATTTCCTACATATTCTCCTGCCAGTCGAGTCGATATGGGCATCCTGAGACAGTGTAGTCACTACCTCATGTACACGGACAACCCTCTACTACTGCCACCTAGCAACACAATTTGTGAGAGATGCAATTACATCATGCACCTAGTGTCATCGCTGTCTCCCCCACAAACCAGTATATCTGGCACTGAGAAGGTTGCAATATGAACACCACACCTCAAACACCACTCACACCTACACAATATACTCCCACATATGCGGAGGTCCTCAACAAAAGCATACCCAAAAAAAAGACACCTCCAAGGCATAAATGCATGCAAACTCCACTACCCACCACACCATACATAGTCCACATACCTGTATCTCACAGCCACTAAGGCCTAAACATAAATCCAACACATTAGTCATAGGACACTCCATTGTGAGACAGACAGATGTGCCCCTCACCAGGATGGATAAGGAGAAAGTCACGGTTAGTTGTTTGTTGGGTGCCAGAATCTGCCATATCACCAATGCACTCAAGTCTCTCAAAAGGTACTGTTATGATTCTGTCATAGTTCATGTTGGAGTGAATGACGTGAGACATACCTCCCTGGACTATATGAAGAGAGACATGATCGAGCTTGCTGAATATGTGTCCCAGGCAGGTATGTCCCTAGCCTTAAGCAGCATTCTACCATCACCCAGAATGCTGCCTCAATATAAACAGAAAATGATTGACTTAACAACTGGCTTAGTTTCTGGTGTCATTCAAAGGGGATGCAATATCTGACAGCCTGGGATGACATGATTGACAAGCCACGATACTTTGCCAGAGATGGCCTGCACCTGTCTCCCTTGGGCTTCAGGTTCCTGGCAAAGGCTCTTGCCTCCCCCATAGTGCCTTTTTTAGGCAATGCCATGAAGTCAAAACTACCAACAGAAAAATTTCATCAAAATGTAAACTAAAGGTCTTGCTGCTAAACGCTAAGAGTCTAAACATGAGACTGCATTCATTGCAAGCATTCTTAACCCTGAAAGAAGCTAACATTTGTGCAGTCACAGAAACCTGGTTCAAAGTTGGGGACAGCACCCTAGCTGTACGAGGTTACTCATCCTATCATTCATTCAGTCCCCAAGCCGTGGGCAGAAAAACAAAAGGAGGTGGAGTTGCAATATATATAAAAGACAAACACACCTCTAGGCTGGTCAAACAGTATGATGCTCAGGAAATATTCCAGGTGCAGTTAACAATTGATAAGACCCCTATTCAAATCATAGCTAACTACAGGCCTCCAACTCAGACTCAATATGCCCACTCCACCTATCTGGATCTCTTTGAATCTATCAAGATACAACCCTTTACCCTGATCCTGGGCGACTTTAACTATCCAACCATAGATTGGAAGAAATACTCATGCCAAAATGCAAATGCCCAGAGATTCCTTGATTTTGTCAATGCAAATGCTTTGGACCAATGGGTTGACAACCCCATAAGAGGTGAAAATATCTTGGACTTGGTATTAACCAACATGAGTAACCACTACAGCATCCCTACAGTGTCATCATCCCTGGTAAGATCCCTCCACAAAGCAGTAACTTTCAAAGTCACCATCTCCCCTGACCCCCCCCCCCAACAGCTAGGGTCAAACAAAAACAATTCTCCAAAGCTGATTACAATCTCCTGAGGGAAGGTATAAACAGCTTCACAGCTCCCTTCCCCTCCACAGAAACTGGCACATATGCCCAAACTTACACCAAAGCACAATATGAGCATTTATATAGCTGCATGGAATCAGGAATACCAGACAGGACAAAATCATCCTCCTCAAGGAAGAGTAAACCTGTCTCGTGGATATCTACATTAAATAAACTCTATAATAAAAGGAAAAAAATTGCTGTCCAGGACCAAGAAGGAGCAGGTGTCTAATTGGAAGCAATCTCTCCATAGCCTGAACAAGCATCTACGAGCATTAGTGAACTCATCCAAAGCAAACTTCAAGTCCAAACTGGCCACATCCACTAAAGACAATCATAAGGCTTTCTTCACATATGTCCGCAATCTCAAGTGAACACCCAGATTTGCTCAGAATTGGTGGTCAAAGATGCCACACACACAAACCCTGTAGATATAGTCAACCAGCTGGCAGACAGGCTCAGTGAAAACTTCACTCCTCTGTCCCCCATCAGTAAAACAGGACATCCCCAGTACTTGTCCCCCTTCCCTTATCTCTAGGGAGCAAGTCATCACTGCCCTCTCAAAGGCAAAAATTCAGCCTCCATGGGACCTGATAACATCCCATGTTGCATCCTACATGAACTCAAGCAGGAACTTGCAGCACCATTAGGCACCCTATTCAACCAAGGCCTGAATACCGACTTCATCCCAGCTGAGTGAAGGACAGTTACTGTCATCCCTTTGCACAAAAGTGGAGCATCCACTGATCCAGAAATTATAGACCCATCAGCTTAACTAGCCTGATCTGCAAGGCCATGGAGTGGATTATCATGGACCTCATTAACAAGGACATTGGCAACCTCCAAACATATAATCCCACTCAGGTTGGTTTTGTCAAGGGGAGGTCATGCCTGTTAAATTTGGTCGACTTCTTTGAGACAGTCATCAAGGCCATAGACAAGGGTAAGAGGGTGCACACCACCTACCTTGATGTGGCGAAGGCCTTCAATACAATTCCCTACTCAGGAATAATAGATAAACTCTCTCAACTAGGCATCAATCCATTTGTCACCAGATGGGTGCAAACTGGCTCACTGATATAACCCAGCTAGTCAAAATAGGGAAGCTACCTCAAGTAGTAGACCCATAATAAAGCAGTGTACCCCAGGGATTGGTCTTGGGGCCTCTGCTGCTTGGGATATACATCTCAGAGTTACATGCCAAATGTAGTGGGTTATTGCTGGCCAAGTTTACAGATGACTGCAAGATGGGTGGTGTCATCAATTCCCCTAGTGATGTAGACATCCTCCATGTGGGTCTCACCCAAACAAATGACTGGTGCCAGAAACATGGCCTCAAACTGAATGCCAAAAAATGCATCATCATCCCTTTTGGGGAGAATAATCTTCCCATAAATTATCACATTGATAATAAGGCACTAAAGATGCAATCAGTCATAAGGGACTTGGGAACCCACGTTGATAGCAAACTGAGTTTTGACTACCATATTGCCTCCGTTGTACGGAAAGATTTCTACATGGCCCACCTCATTAGTAAGGGTATCTCATCCAGTGACAAGGTGGTCATAACATCCCTGTATTCTTCCCTTATAAGACCAATTATTGAATACAATGCCCCTTTCGGCCTGTACCTCACAAAGCACATGCAGTAGCTGGAGAGACCACAGAGATTCCTCATCCAGAGAATCCAGGGCCTCAAACATCTACCTTACACAGATAGGTTAAAATCCCTGATCCTCTACTCAGTCTCCTACAGAGTCCTCAGAGGTGACCTCTATCTGGCATACAAAGCAATCTCAGACCCTGCCCTGATGGGACTGCTGCATATCGCAAGTCAAATTCCACTCAAGTAACCCACACAGGAGACCTCAACCTGGTCTGTGACATCAATAGAACTTGGTGGCAGGAGAGATTTATGTCCCAGAGACCCCCCCCTTTTGTGGAATGTACTCCCTCTCCATGTAAAGCAGAGTACCTCATTAAACCTTTTTAAATGCAACCTGGATAACTGGCTGGGGAACAGAAAATACACCCCTGGGAGTCTACTTATATCCCTGTCAGACAGCGGCATAGGGTGCTGACTTGTTGGAACATGGGCTAAATTCTTGGCTAGGCTTGTAAGAGCCTCAGGGCCAATAGCCTAGTAACTTCCTATGATCCTATGATAATGCCTATAATAAAGTAAAAAAAAAACACTTCTGGCTTGAGCAGGTGTTTACTGTTACACAAAAGCTTAATAGTTTTATTGCTGAACATTTTTCCAAACAAAATTTTAAGAGCTCAATTATATGATTTAAAGTATGCAGTTACATTATGGTTAGACCCCAAGAGTTAATGCACTAAAAACAAAATGATAGCAATGGTAACCACTGATAAATATAAAAGGGATTTGTATGCTAGTTTAAGAAAGTGGACAAAACTGACCTTAAAGATACAAAAATGTTATTGTATTGGTGGACAGAATGTGTGTTATGCAATGAATCTATTTTGAAACTGGATAGTGTAATGAATGGTAAAGCCAGTGTCAAACTCTGGTGACATACAGAAAGCATCAGCTACAGACATACTCTTATTTAATATGAGAAATGGGTCACACAGATAGAAGTTGTAGTAGAAATAGTAACACTGTTCTTCCTATGAAAACTAGAACTACTGAAAAGCATGCAGCTGATGACATTGAGCCTGGAAATGCAATAAACTGTTAGCAAGAATAGTGAGTTAGCTTTCTTTTGTGCTACTGCAAACATAATTAGATATAGGTTCATAGGTTGAATTAACTGATGGCATGGAGTTTTGGAGACTACTAGACTCAGACCACATAGTCATGCTTATAAAGACACCGTATATACATAAAATGAAACTCTTACTAAAAAGAGTAGAAATAGTCTGCATTCATGGAGGTAAAAAATATCCCAATGTTTAAGTAGAAACAGAAACAATGTTTGGAATGGTAGTTCAGTCCATCCTGTTCCAGCGGATCCCTATTCATTATATGATATGATAATAGATCCCTATTTACTACATGAGATGATAATAGGGGAAGATGTTCCCACACTTAAAAGGTTTGTGTAGACAATGGAAGAAGATAATCCTCTTGGCAGACCACCTTATCAGCATGAGGAGGAGAAACAGCAAGGCAATAAGTTTACATTTACACCTCTGCCTTACCAGGAAAAGGGGAGGAACAACCACTAGACAGTCATAATAGTTTGGGAATACAGCAAAATTAAGTGCATGTAGCTACATTTGTAGGGGGGAAAGCTCAAGATGTGTTTACATCTTACAATATACTGACTTAAAATGATTTATTGTACAGAACATATATAGACAGAGTGACAGTAGCACATCGACCATCAGTGATGTAGTCATGTATTACGACGACTCCTTGGAACTGGCAAGGCTAAAACATGGGTATAATGGAATGCACTGAGAACATCTCTACCTTAAATTCCAGAAGACAAACCCTCACTCCAGCTTTAAAAATTATTTGATTCGAATGCCTTCATACATATGCCATTTGAATGTATTGCTATACACAATGCTGGGCAACTATTAAAATCCACAATGGGTTTCAGTCCATCTTGGTTATTTTAGATTATAAAAGTAAGTACCTTGAGGCTATCCCCTATTTAAGGATAACACAAAATTTTAGTTTGGGAAGTATTTTTACTCTTTTTCAGAGCAGACCAGCAGTATGAAATGAATCACTGACCAGTGGACTTCATAATACCAAGAATAATGCAGCGACTGTAGTAATGTCTTAAGTTCAAGCAATTAAAAACCTCAGTGTACCCTGCAAAGAAAGATGTGTTAGTGGAGTGCTTTTTTTGTCTTAAAAACAGTTCTATTAAATTACCACTTGTGACATAGGCACTTTTATGTATATAAAAGTAAACAAACTATATTAACACGTTCACATTTACAAACATACATCACATATTTTAATCAATAATTTAAATCCATGCTGAGAAATGTTATTGAGGAAGACGATATCATCTGAGCCTTGTTGTAAACCATTACAAAAATACTACAAACCTTAACAAGGTTCAGTCATTTTGAGGTGTTTTATTCAGTCACCCTTCTGGACTGTTACATATTGCCAAAGAAACTAAGGAAGAAGAAAAAAGCAATTTTTAAAAATTCCATAGAACCCTATACAAACTTACAAGAGACGTTGAAAGTAGTAAGGGTGAACAAATAGGAAAACATGGAAAGAGATCACGCCACACAACAAGGGGTGGATAATGGAAATACAAAGACCAAGGGCAGGATTCACGAAGGCTTGCACGGAGTGTAAGAGACGTGCAACACTCCATGCAAGCCTCGCGATCCAGGAACAGCCCTAAACTCCGTGTAAGAGACCAGCTAAAACGTCTCTTACACGGACTGGGCGTGGACATGCTAAATACCTCACTTGCATCTGAAAGGTATGCAAATGAGGTATATTAGCGATCCACGAAGCAGAAACCAGTCCGTGTAGGAGACGTTTTAGCTGCAGAAATGTACTCAGTTGACAACTGAGTACATTTCTGCAAAATCCACAACGGAGCGATGTCAGCTCCAAAAAAGGTTGCATATGATTCAGGCAGCATGCCAATGGCCAAATATGTGGCCATTGGCAAGATAACCCGATGCAAAAATATTAAAAATATTTTTGTTTTTTCGGCAATCGCCGATGTTTAAACCCAGCGCAGCCCTGCGCAAACGGGCTGCGCTGTATAAAAACATAAAAAAGAAGGTTATAAACCCACAAATGTGGGTTTCATGCAATACATGGAATGACAATGCAGGGACCAGCAGACCAAAACCAACATGGCCACCGTGTAGTGGTTGCTAAGGGGGGAAGCTGAGTCTAAGACATGTAACTAAGCATTAGTAGGCAATCTCATGTAAATGAGGGTTAGGATACTGAATCTCACAGTCACATACCAAATGAGCACGGTCTGAGTAGTGTAAGAGATACAAAAGGGGAGGAATAGAGTAGGAGATAGGTGACATCACAGGGGAATGGTAGAAAGAAATGCAGTTCATTGGAGGCCAGTGTAACATGACAGATGACAGGCACAGATCATGGAAAGAGGTGTGCCACTAGATATGTCATGGAAAGACAAGAAATGGAAGGTGTACACTGTTACCTACACCAAAGTTTCTTGCTGGCCGTGCATGCGCACGTGCGCGCGCAGTGAAGCGCGGGTAAGGCAGTGCGCACGTGTAAGGCAGTGTGAGCATGTGGGAGCGTGTTGGGAGAAGTTTAACACTGTTTGCGCGGGTGTGCACGCGTGTAAGGCAGTCTGAGTATGTTGGAGGCTGTTGGCAGACGTGTAACGGTGTTTGCGCGGGTGTACGCGCGTTTAATCCTGAATAAGTAGATTCTTAACCGTGGAAGCACATGTGCGCGCGTGTAAGCCACTGTGAGCATGTTTCAGATAGTATGCAAGTTGCTCCCCCCTGAGGAAACAGAAAGGAAAAAGGAAGCAACAGAATTAATAGGAAGCTAGCAGGGATAACTGCTGAAGCTAGCAGGTGAAAATAATTAGAAGCAGGCAATTACACAGACAGAATAGTAGCCCAGCCCAGCACTTAAAACTCTGCAAACAGTAGTGCAGGATGTTTTCATTAAGAGACACTGCAAGACAGGAGTAAGCTAATAGAAGTGAAAACTGAAAAAGCTGAACTCAGAGCAGAAATGTTAGGGGCTGCCATAGCTGTCATAATGAGACATAGGCGACTTGCTGAGGGTGGTGACAATGCAGATGGTGCCAGACAACCCACAGTGAGGAGACGGAGAATAATGTACAGGCCCAGGGTCACCTACCACGGGTTACATGAGCTGGAGATAGTAGAGCGCTATAGAGTGGACAGAGAGCTCCTGCAGCAGATTGTTGAGCTGTGCAGGCCACGCCTCACACACAGAACCAACAGAGGGGAACCCATCCCAGTGGAAACCAAGGTATGTGTTGGCCTAAGAATACTAGCAACAGGTACCTTCCAGAGACCAACTGGCGATATGATGGGGATATCACAGGCATCAGCCTCCAGGGTACTACACCAGTTCCTGGATGCCATGTCAGCACATGTCGGTGATCATGTATATTTCCCCAATGCCCGTGAGGTATTGGCCAGCAATATGCGTCTCTTCCAGCAAATAGCGGAATACCCTGAGGTACTGGGTGCTATAGACTGCACGCACATACGCATCAAAGCACCAGCAGGTGAGTGGGGTAGGGCCTACATAAACCGCAAGGGCTTCCCCTCCATCAACTGCCAGGTCATGTGTGATGCCCAGGGCATAATAATGAATGTGTGTGCTTTCTGCCCTGGGAGTTATCATGATTCCCACATCTGGCATTTGACGCAGCTGTACCAGACATTTGCCAATGGGGACATCCCACACGGACACCTAGTGGGGGATGTAGGTTATGCACTGGAGCCGTGGCTGATGACACCCATCAGAAACGCACACACACCTGAACAGGAACGCCATAATGAGGCACACGCACAAACACGTAATGTGATAGAGCGTGTGTTTGGGCTGCTCAAGTCACGGTTCCGGTGTCTGGACACATCTGGTAGAGCCTTGCAGTACACACCAACTACATATACCCAAATCGTCATGGTATGTGCTATGCTACATAATATGATCTTGCGAAAACAGCTGCAGCAGGATCAGCATAGGTCCGGGCCAAACAGCCCCCCACCATTGCCAAGGCCATCACAGGCAGAGCGTGACTCGGAGGAGGAACAACCTGAGCCTGCCCCAGTAGGCAGAAGGAGGAGTGCCCAGTATGCCCTGGCCTTGGCAAAGAGGCAACGCATAGCACATACACCGGCACAGTAGGAACCCTGGGAATGATACCCCTCTCTGACTCACTCATATAGTAACAGGGATGCCTAACATGACACAACCTGCTCTCAAACATGTACAGGGAGTGTAGTATGTGCATCCAACAGAGGCAGCCCTGCAGCACCACCTGAGGCATGATTGCCATGTGTCAAGCAATGTAACATCATCTAGTATATGCAAACATGAAGACCCTGCCTAACATCTCACCCTCACCAAGCATGATGCCACACTATGAAGACAAGAAGATCAAGTACAATAATCGGCTGAAGTAATGCAGTCAGTCAAAGGGGAGCCAATGTGTCACAGGCTGGTAAGATATGCGGAGTCTGACATGATGCACCACCTGCTAGGGGTGGCATGCACCTAGCATGCCATGCCCCATGGATACTGGCAAAGGCTGTCAGTACCCACAACATGCCCTGAATAGGTAAGTCGCAAAACACACACCCAACCTCATAGGTTCTACAAGGGATAGGAACCTAGATGTAACACTACCCCATGACAGATGTACAAACAGCAAGATGTGTGCAGTGTAAATGCACACAGTAAGGAGAATGTAGATACCAGTCCTGTAATAGAGAACTGGGCAAGGCTCACAGCAGCACCCTAGCACTACCAGGTCACACCTCATACTGTGCTGTACAGCTGCAAAACATGGAACAAGCTACAAAAGGAGGGTGACTAGCAAGAAATGGCAAGGATAACCACACCCCCATGTTGGTACCACAACAAGAAGCAGCATGGAATAGCCATGGTCAAATACCAATGGCTAAAACTGCCTCGCAGTAGATAGCCTGCTGCAGACCACTGTCCTAATACCAGGAACATCACCTGGCCTATGTCGGAATACATGAATATATCAAACCCCCCAAACCACATTATATTGCTCGACTGAAAATACCCAGACAAACACCGGTAGCATCGTACTAGCACCAACACAGTAGGGGAAAATTACCCAGATGCCATAAACCAAACTGCCCAGGAACTATGTACTACCCCCACAAGAGGGGTAAGCATACTGGATGTGATAATCAGCAACATGTGTACTGGATGGCAAGATGAGAAGTGTACCCCTCACTGGTAAGACAAGACCATAGAGTAAGCACACTGGAAATACACACCCGACCCCAGTCCCTGGCCAGAATACCACAGTGCAAAACATGTGTAAAGTATAGGTTGCAGCCCACAAAACCGATGTTGAATCCAGAAAAGGCCCTGTGCAAGTGCAGAACATGGGACACATCACAGAACATGTTATACAGGCATTCCATGAACACAGCCAGGAATGCTTGGAGTATGCAATCATAAATAACAACAACACACAATGCCATACACGCAGACATCTGGCATGCTGGGCTCCAGCCATTACCAAACCATGCAAGAGAATGAGGAAGATACCACATGATAGAGCAAACATAAAAAGGGAAGTAATCACTGACCAGTAGTATGGCACCAACATATGTCCACACATACAATCCACTAAGTCCAGCCACAACAAGTATAACCTATGAATCCAGAGGCAATGTGACGCCTGTCCCAAGTACACAGACAGCCACAACACCCCCGAATAAATACAAACATATGTGATAGATGCATCCATGTATCCAAAGCAGAGGTTGAGCTCCAACAAGCCAGTACTGTCAACACTAGTCAGGAGGAGAAGGTAACCACATACACCACGAACCCAGTCCCACATAGACCTACCACAACTGTAAACCAAACACATAAACACAGACAAATATGCCCGGAGGCCTCAATTACAAACACACCACACCAACAGACGCCTCCAAAGTAGATCACAAGCAACCACAACCTTCAAACATAGCACATGCAACGAATAGTACGCAAAGCTGGTGTGCCAAACAGTCACAGGCCCGAAGGAGAAACAAATGCCTGATACAGTCATAATAGGTGTCTGTATAGGCAGAAACACAGCTGTCCCACTCACCAGACTGAACAAGGGAAAGGGTAGAGTAAGCTGCTTGTAGGTAGCCACAAAATGCCACGTAACACAAGTACGCAGGTCTCCCCAAAGCAAGCAGGAATATGATGCACTTAATGACGATGCTGGGGTGAATTACCTGAGATGTACCTCCCTGGTCACCAACAAATGAGACATGTATGGTCCCTCCGAGTATGTACCCCAGGGCGGGATGACACTGGCTGTGTGCAGCATCCAACCCTCACCAAGAATGATGCCACAGTACAAACACAGAATGCTCATGTTTAACAGCTGGCACAGTTATAGCTGTCAGTCCAAGAAGGTGTAATGTGTGTCCACTGGAGATGTCAAGCATGACAAGCCATGCTGCTGTTCCAGGGATGGCTTGCACCTGTTACCCCTGGGTGTCTGGATACTGGATAAGGCCTTTGCCGCCTCCATAGAGCCGCATGTAGGCAAGGCCAAAAAGACTACCCACCACCCTAGAAAACATAAGTGGTAGGAAACATAAGGGTAATGCTGCCCAATGCCAGATGTGTAAACTGCAATATGCATGCCCCTGAGGCACTTCCCATTATGGAGAACATTGATGTCTGTCCAGTGACAGAAGCCTGCTGCAGGCCTAGTGATACCACACCAGCACTACTAGGTTATACCACATACCATGTGTTATGGCCCCAACACCTGCACCAAGACATCAAAGGAGGGGGAGTATCCATATGCAGCACAGACACCCATATAGCCAGGTGACTGACAATGCACAAAGCAGCGGACACCACCCATGTGCACATAACTGTAGTCAAAACTGCTGTACAGTCTGTAGCATGCGACAGACCACACTCTCACACACAAGAACCCCAGCCAGACATCCGAAGACACTGGACAGTATGGATGTCCCACCAAATACCAGACAAGGTACACAAAGTACCACATAGGTGTCAAACCATTATGTATGCAAGGAGTCATCAGGGACCTAGGGACACAGGTCGACATTAATCTGTCATGTGACAGCCACAATGCCAATGTGGCTATGAAGACTGTTGATACTGGACACCGTATCATGAAAGGATTCACACCAACATCAACAGGGGTCACTGTGCCACTGTACTGTCCCCTTATCAGACCCACAATCTAGTACAATGACTCATATGGGATGTACCATACGTGACACCTGCAGCGGTTTGGAAGACCTCATAGTTACCCCACCAACAGGATAAAGGGTGCAAAATATATGTCATATGCTGCCTGGCTGTAGACACCCCAGCTGACTGCAGCCACACACTGCCTACACAGAGGCATTGTATGTCCGTTGTACCAGGCCATGTCCAACACAGGAGTAATGGACATGCTACACCACAGGAAATCAAAGCCATTGGATCTGTGAGAGTCACAGATGTCAACCTCAACACATAATGAAATAAGATGTGCTGGAGGGACAGATACATAACCCATAGGCCCCCCACACCCAGAAACAGGATCCCAATCCATGGTAGGCAGAGCCCCTCACTGACACCCCTCAACAGGAATATTGCCAAGTGGATGGATGACCGTACATGTATACTGGGGGTCCCCACTGTGTCACGACCAGGCAGAGGCACAGTGAAGACCCTCATAAATGGCCATAATTAAACATAGCAAGGGGTGGCGAAAGACACACACACTCTAGCTAGGCTTACCAATGGCCTAGGGTGTCTAGCCTACTATGAACCCATGAACCTATGAAGATACAACACGTACAGGACACTAAGGATAATCACAAGGCTTACCCAACTGATGGTAGGAACCATGTTGGGCATCCACAGATATGCTCTGAATCACACAGATATTACAAACAACATACCAAACACACACACATATTGCTAACATACAACCTGTCAGGTGCAGTGCAAACACCCCCCCCCGAGTGCAAAATACCTATCCCAGCAAATGGTCCCCTGACATTGCAGATGCTGAGGTAACAGCCATCATCTGCAAAGCAGAACACACAGCAGCAAAGGTATGTGACGGTGTCCTGTGCTGAGGCCAACATGGACCCCAAGAGTAATGGAATGCAAAATCACACTACTGGCCAATGTCAGCCTTACCACAGGGTATGTACCCAAAGAGCAGTGTACATCAACAGTGGTCCATCACAACAAAGGGGTTGCCTGAATGGATACTCCAAACTAACACCCCAGGATCCTGACAAGCTTGTTCTGTACAGCTATAGAAAGGATCAGTATGTACCGCAGACAGAAGGCTAATGTGGACCTACTGATACCGGACCCGACACACTGTGGCTGTTGTAACTGCAGAACCGGCCCCTAAACATGTCTGACCCATTTGAAGCAGTCATTAAGGTCAGTGATGAGGGCTATGTGGTCCACACAGCATAGCTGGACTGTGCACATGCTTCTAGACCATACCGTACGTGTTCAGTATGGATATGTTCACCAGCTTAAATATACACCCCTATGTCAGTAGAGGGGTTGCAAAGCAGACCAAGGACAGAACTGACATGGTCAGACATGCTGCATCCATGCCAGACTACAAAGCGGATATGAGTGGCATCCCACAAGGCCTGGTCTTGCCCCCCCCCATTCTGTATACATGTCCCATAGGTATAGGCCAACATGGAAGGACTGTGACTGAGCATGTATGCAGAGGAGTACAAACAGCCCACCGTATCCGACCCCCAGCTGACACAAGAAACCCACAAAAGGGCCACCCACAAACAAACAACTGTAGCCATAGCCAAGTCAGCAAGCTAATCGCAGAAATGTGTATAGACAACCACTGTGGATATACAGTAAGTGCCCACAAAATACCACGCAGGTGTTAACCCATGAGGCACCTAACATGTAATGTGAGACCTGGGTACAAAAGGTGATAAATAACCTGCACTGGACAAACATGTGTCTGTAGTGTTCGCAGAAACATGTACCATATACCCACCCAAACATGAAGGCTGGCAGATGTAGATAAGGGGAAACCACTCTGGCTCTGCAGCCATCCTCCATCAGCATCACAACTGACTACAATAGCCCTTGTGGGATATACCGCAGCAGGCACCTCCAACGACTGTAAAGTCCACAACAGTACCCCACCAGGGGTAGCAAAGAGCCTGAACAGATGCCATGTGTTGCCTGAGTAAACAAACTGCAGCCCCACACATGTCCATCCTTCCCGGCTACAGGAAAGCTGTGCCTGATGTATGATGCCATGTCCAACCTGGAATGAATGAACATGTTGCACCTTGTACAATCTGAATGGCAGTGAGCTATGCACATGAGACCTGAACCCCAGCACTGACATACATAGGACAAGCTGTACAGAATGATCCATAACACAGAAGGCACCCCCACACTGCAGTAAACTCCTGGTACAGGGCAGCCAGAGTGCCACATATCGACACCCCTCAAGAGGCATCCTGATGAGTGTATGGGAGATGGTAGGCTACCCTGGGTATCACTGTTATGTCAGAGGTAGACAGAGGCACAGTATACCAACCATGACATATGTAATGGCAAACCCCAGTTACACTGTGTGTCAAAGGACAAACACACCCTGTGACTACCATCAGCAATGGCCTACAGAACATCGCTAGTGTTTGCCAATGCCCACCCATGTTGTGGAATACACTAGCAATGTTGGACGAGCCTGGTGTAGGTAGTCCATATCTGAACATATTGCAACATGGTCATATGTGCACAACTGGCCCCTACACAGTCTGTCGTGCTCACTATGAAGATGTCAAGCAGTGATAGGACTAAAGCCCAGGATACTGTCCACTACAGTGAAATACCGAACCAGTACACTATACGGTACTACAGTGTTAGGTCATTATGAAAGTATGTTGAGAACTGTCTGCAAAGTATCCCATGCAATTCCTGCAGGCACAGTATAATCCCTGTTGTGGCAGACACGAAGCAGTTGGCCAGTTAGTACACAACATGACACCCAGCACACAATCATAAACGTGTGATAATGATGAAGGTCACACACACCCAAATATGTGTTGGACTTCAGAGTACAACATATGGAAAGCTCACACTGGGCATGCTCGCACACTTTGATAAATGAGGCATATGTCAGACAACATGACATGGAAAGGCTGAACTGGGCATGCTCACACACTTAGGCCATATCTCTGTGTAGCAGTTGGCCACACATATCTGGTATTTGTACGTGTCAGTCCAGGAACCAACCACAACACAGCAATCAGCCCAGTGCACACAGTAAATGACCACAGAGACATAAGTGATATAGTGGATCTCCGTCATATGCAAACATCTGCCACAGATACACAAGTTGGTCATAGGAACAGGGAATGCTATGGCAATAAAGACCTGCAAACAGTAGAACAGCACAACAAATATTGTGCATCTGACAATTGAACATATGGGTGTAGAGGTCAATACTAGGCTTCTTGCCCCAGGGAATGGCAGCTCAGCCAGAGTGTGCTTGGCATCTGCATCCCGAGGATAGTAGGCTACCGTGCCACTGTACAGTATGTCACAGAAGGTGACATGTGAGGCTAGTGAGCTGTGCCTCTGTCAAGCAGGGGCACCGTGGAGGTCTCAGGGATTGAATGTGCTAAGCCACAGCCATGTTGTCGGTGTGTGCTGTGAGAGGGTTACTGAGGATCTCTGACAGTAGGTGTCCGTCAATAACAGACTGAGGGGAGCCCTACCTGCATTCTCTGGACGATTCCACTGTCAACACTGTGTTGTAATGAGTATGTGTGAATGAAGTGCCGTGCTGGAACCATCCACAGATGTCCTCCCTCTGTGGGCTACAGCTCTGCACTGTAGTAGGTCAGTCTGTCTGTAGAACGGCGCATATATGGCCGGTGTACAGCTGACAGGTGTCTTGTTGCGGAGCAGTTATGGGTATATGTGGGATAGCATGACCAATGCAAACTGTACACATGCTCATAGGATGCAAGTGTCAAGGATTATGCTGAGTGGCCAGTATAGTCCTCCAGCATGGGTCCTCTGAAGTCATCCACCCCAGTCTACACAAGTGTAGAGTCTGCTTGTGCTAAACACAGTTTGTGTGCAGTGACAACCTTGCCTGGGGGTGGAGATGAGATATGGATGTCCAGGGAAAGGTGGACATGGGCAGGTATCAACAATGGTGGTGTACCTCTGGTGTGGAACAGTGAGCACCCACGTTGCAGATGGACAGGTGCAATATGTTTTAACCCATGTGGCTGTGGTGTGTGGTTCTGCCATAGCACATGGACCCACAAATTGTAGTGGCGGTAGGGTAAAGTGGTAGAGGCCTGAGTAGTTCTCACACACAATATGCCTGTACCTGATGTTAACAACTGGAATGGTGTATGTGAATACCTGCATATCCTGGCACTGTTCCCAGGGAAGCTAAGTGTGTGTCCTGGATGTGGGTGTGGTGTGCTGGACTGGTTGTGTTGTGTATTACAGGTCCTGTGGTCCCAAAGCATGGTATAGAACATAACCTGCCAGTGCGATGTGCACATCTGACCCTGATGTAGGTGGCTGCAAATGCATATACATGCTATCCCCCACCTGACAGGTAGTACGACATCTACAAACCTCTGTGGAAAGGAAGATGTCAGCACCCTAGAAATACTACAGGTGCAGAACAAATGCCCAGTAATTCAGATAGTGCGCTCTGCTAATGCGTCACTCTCAAGTATCATAATATAGTTAGGTAGGGGTTCGAATCCTGCAAATGGTGAGTGGGGTTTGTGTGTGTGAAAGGCTGTGAGAGGGAAATGTTCCTTTTGGCAACTGGGAGAACAGGATGCACACCCCCCTTTCTAAACACAGATGATGTCAGCACCCTATAAGTACAGCAGGAGAAGGGAAGCCTCCCAGTAATGTGAATAGCGTGCTCTGCTAATGCATCCGTCTCACGTGTCATAACATAGTTAGGTAGTGGCTTGAATCCCGCAAATGGCAAGTGTGTGTGTTTGGATGAGGGGGGTATTGTGTGTGTGCGAATATGTATGAGGGATGTGCCCCTTTTGGCAACTGGGAGAACACACTACAGGATGCACACGCCCCTTTCTAAACACAGATGATGTCAGCACCCTATAAGTACAGCAGGAGAAAGGAAGCCTCCCAGTAATGTGAATAGCGCGCTCTGCTAATGCATCTGTCTCAAGTGTCATAACATAGTTAGGTAGTGGTTTGAATCCTGCAAATGCCAAATGTGCGTGTTTGGATGGGGGGGGTTATTGTGTGTGTGTGTGCAGATATGTATGAGGGAAATGTTCCTTTTGGCAACTGGGAGAACACACTACAGGATGCACACGCCCCTTTCTAAACACAGATGATGTCAGCACCCTATAAGTACAGCAGGAGAAAGGAAGCCTCCAAGTAATGCGAATAGCGCGCTCTGCTAATGCATCCGTCTCACGTGTCATAACATAATTAAGTAGTGGTTTGAATCCTGCAGATGGCAAGTGTGTATGTTTGGAGGCGGGGGGTTATTGTGTGTGTGTGTGTGTGTGAATATGTATGAGGGATGTGCCCCATTTGGCAACTGGGAGAACACACTACAGGATGCACACGCCCCTTTCTAAACACAGATGATGTCAGCACCCTATAAGTACAGCAGGAGAAGAGAAGCCTTCCAGTAATGCAAATAGCGCGCTCTGCTAATGCATCCATCTCCAGTGTCATAACATAGTTAGGTAGTGGTTCAAATCCTGCAAATGCCAAGTGTGGGTGTTTGGACAGGGGGGGGGTTATTGTGTGTGTGCAGATATGTATGAAGAAATGTTCCTATTGGCAACTGGGAGAACACACTACAGGATGCACACGCCCCTTTCTAAACACAAATGATGTCAGCACCCTATAAGTACAGCAGGAGAAGGGAAGCCTTCCAGTAATGCGAATAGCGTGCGTTGCTAATGCATCTGTCTCAAGTGTCATAACATAGTTAAATAGTGGTTTGAATCCTGCAAATGCCAAGTGTGTGTGTTTGGATGGGGGGGGGTTATTGTGTGTGTGCAAATATGTATGAGGGAAATGTTCCTTTTGGCAACTGGGAGAACACACTACAGGATGCACACGCCCCTTTCTAAACACAGATGATGTCAGCACCCTATAAGTACAGCAGGAGAAGAGAAGCCTCCCAATACTGCGAATAGCATGCTCTGCTAATGCATCTGTCTTAAGTGTCATAACATACTTAGGTAGTGGTTTGAATCCTACAAATGGCAAGTGTGTGTGTTTAGATGAGGGGGGTTATTGTGTGTGTGCGAATATGTATGAGGGATGTTCCCCTCTTGGCAACTGGGAGAACACACTATAGGATGCACACTCCCCTTTCTAAACACAGATGATGTCAGCACCCTATAAGTACAGCAGGAGAAGGGAAGCCTCCCAGTAATGTGAATAGTGCGCTCTGCTAATGTGTTTCCCCTGCGTATCGTAATGTAATTAGGTAGGAGTTTGAAACCTGTAAATGACATGTGTGTGTGTGCATTTCCGTATGAAAAACATGTTAGTTTTGGCAATCAGGTGATCACACTACCTGATGCACATTACCCTTTTAAAGTACTGATGTTGTCAGCACCCTATAAGTATAGCCAGAGACGAGGAACTATCTAGTAAACCGAACAGTGCGCTTTGCTAATGCATCCCTCTCACGTGTCATGACTTAGGTAGGTAGGGGAATGAATCCTGCAAATGGCAGGTGTGCATGTGTGTGGGGGTAGTAGGGTGTGTGTAAATGCAAGTGTGAGGGAACAGATCCTTTTGGCAAATACTACAATACACCAGATGCTGCATACTCCACCAGTAAACACAGGGGATGTCACCACACTATCAGCACAGCCAAACAGGGCTAGTTGGCTAGTAATGCCAATAGTGTGCTCTGCTACTGTGTCTATTACCATCGTCAGAGTACAGATAGGCATGTTTTGGTAACCCACAACTGTCACGTGTGGTTGTGTCACACAGTCTGACCTTGTGCGGGTGTTTGTACATAACAATGCATGCCATTGCCTAACCCAGCAATGGCATTGCACACATGATGTATGTGTGTGACACATACACATAAATACCTGTGACCTGCAGTAGTTACCATGTCTGACACATGCTTTGTGTGGATAAATGGTATTAGCAATGTATACCAATATGACTGTGTCTTACTGTGCAGGGTCCGCACGTGGTATGTCCCTATACAGTGTGGGTGTCTATGGTGAAAGACCTACAGCAGGGGATACACATCTGGTCTAGGCCATATAGTGTACATGTAGTCAATGTACAGGTGCTGCATGTTCCCACTTGTTGTGGTAGTGGTAACATGTCATTCCACTGCAATTCGGTGACCACATGCTGTGAACTCTTCAACTAGAGTGTTGTAGCTACAGTAATGCTCACACACAATGTTCGGCTGGATGCAGTATGGCCTTATAAACACAGTTCATGGGACTGTCATATTGCCGGTGTTGTTATGGAGGATAGGTGGTCTTCCTGTGTATGTGAGGGTTGTGTGTGCCATGCTATGAACCAGATGGCAGTCCGACACACTGTCAGCTGCACATGAGTAGGCCCTGATGGTTTGTGCTGTGCCAACAACCTGGAGGTGTGTGTATCTGTGTTAACTTGGGATACCACCCCCCTATCCATGTGTGTTACATGTGTAGGGGATGACAGGCATGGTATGGGGCATAACCTGTCAGTGATGGGTAACACCTGTGAGCCATGAATCATGCATCCGGTACTGCACAGACATTGCAGTTCACCGTGCTGAGGGCAGTATCTGGTGCATGCATCCTCCGGTGTACACTGCTGTTGTTGTGTAGCAGCACTGTTAGTGTCCTAACCTGTGTGATACCCACAGAGGTCGCTATGTAAACCATGTCCTGCAGCATAAGGCAGTATGTGTGTACCAAGGAGCCTTGCCAGTATACATCGGGCCATGTGTGTCACGTGCAAGATGACCCGTGAACATCAATGTGGCTTCCCTAGCATGTAAGCACACATTGACAGCCAGTGGATACCCTATGAATGACAGTGGAGACTGAGCATAATGTAGACATACAACAGCCTTCCCACATATAGTGGTAGAATACCTGTGGAGGGTATGTTGGCAACCAACATCAGGCACATACTGGCCTGTGCCACATGCTGAGAGATCCATTCTATGTTCCCTATCATGTAGTCCAGGGAGGTATGTCCCAGGCAGCCACACTGGCATGGTCAATGAGTGAGTCATATCTGTCCATGCCTCTGTCTGACCTGTATGCATGTGTGCTGTGGTGGACCATAGTGCCCCTGAGTCTATCACTGTGACCTTCACCAGATACAGCCTGTTGAGCGGGACCCCAGTGCAGCACACATGACAGGTACCTCACACGTCTGTAGCAGGTGTGTTGTGTAGCCCTACAGGCTGTGGGTGTGTGGCACAGGGGATGTGCATGCCATGTGTGGCATGTGCTCTGTTCCGACGGAACATATGCCTGTGTGCCAGCTGCGGAGGTGTGTGATGCCCAGGCAGGCTGCTAGACTGAGTCCCCACGTATGCCCCAGTGTGTTCAGCATGCTGTCAGTGTGTGTCAATGTCTGACTGGTATTGTCGTCACTGTAATATCTTGTATTGATTTATTTATTTATCCTACATTTGTTGACTGGGATAGCCCAACTGGATGCATGTCCATTTCCAGGGGAGGCCTGTGGAGACAAGCTACGAGGGTAGCAGATACAGCATTACAGAATACTAGCATTACATAGTACAAACAGATTATTTACAGAGATTACATAAGTAAGCAAGTCAAACATGTTCTACAGGTTAATGTTAGACCTGAGCACAAGCCAGGATTAAATTGAAATTACACAGTACAGTGGTTCACAGAAGTTACACATTCGAGTTAGCCAGGCTTGATACATTGACATAGCCAGTTACGTGACAAATGTTGTTTGAGTCTACTGTTAAATGACCTAAGGTGGACATTAGGGTAATATCAGCTGGAAGTGAGTTCCAGGATCTACTTACAGGGTTTGCAAAGAGAGAATCACCAGCTGTGTTATTAAACTCACTAGTATGAAGTAGTACATTGTTAGAGGATCGAAGCGGTCTAGGATTGTTATAGGGGGTGATTATAATTTAAGTGCAGGAGTATTGTCTGGATTATAGAGGGTTTATAGGCCATAATCAGTTGGTTATACTGTATTAGGCTGGGTATTGCAAGCCAACCAAGCTGATTTAGATTGATGCAATGATGTGTCCTAAAAGGCGGGCCTGTGGCAAACCTGGCAATGTGGTTGTAGCAAATCGAGTGCTTGTTAAGGACAGTCTTGTTCATATGTGAGAGTAGAGGGGATGCATACAGAAGGGCTGAAACAAGGTGTGAGCGAGCTATGGCACCTTTAGCTGGAGGGGCTAGGAAGGCTTTAATTCTGTAAAGTGACCCTAGCTTTCTATTGATGGCTTTGCTAATCTGGTTAACATGTATGTCACATATGAGATTATTGTCTATGATGACACCTAATAGTTTCGGAGATGGGTCAGGGGAGATTATTGTGCCATCAGTTGATGTTATGGTAACGGTGAACGTGGTAGACCTACATGTTGGTGGAATAACAGCAGTTTAGTTTGATTGGGATTTAGGATCAGATGATGTTCAGAAAGCCAGTTTGCTATTGTATTAAAGGTGGTCTGGGTAGCTGACCATAACTCTACTGGAGATGTGGCTGAGCAGATCAGAGTAGAGTATACAGCATATTGGATACAGCTGACTTTTGGGATGACAGTATAATGGTCGTTAATGATGATGGAGGACAGCAAGGGCCCTAGGATAGAGCCTTGTGGTACTCTGAGGGTGTTAGGTAGAAGGTTAGAGGGTTTGTTCTGCCAGAGGCCATCCTGCTGTTGACCATGCAGGTAGGATTGACACCATTGGAAGGCTCCAGTATCTAGACAGTCTGTGCAGGGTGTGGAGTCCAAGTTGGTGATCAGCCATATCGTATGCCTTTGAGTTATCCAAAAAGAGGGCTGTGGATATGTTGCAAGTATGGCTTATGGTGTTAGTAAAGGCTAGGAGGCCTGACGTAGTGCTGTGATGAGGACGTAAGCCATGCTGAGTGTCTGCCATAATGCGAGTTTGGATTAGGTGGTGCATGACTTGTCTATGATGAAAGTTTCCATAATCTCTGCAAGTGGAGAGAGTATAGCTATTGGACTATAAGTGGAGACTTCAGTAGAGCTGCCTCCTGTGTGAAGTGGGATTACATATGACATTTTCCAGATGGTGGGAAAGTTAGATTCTAACATAGTACCTTTGATTACCTTTGAGACGGGGTAAGCAATAGCATCATCTGGTTTTGATAGGTACTCGGCAGGGAGTTGATCAGCAGACAGTGTAGTGGGTTTCACTGTTACAACCAAGGTACGGAGAAGTGAAGTGGCGACTGGTTGGCAGCTGGATGCAAGTAGTTTTCTAGGGGTGCTGCTTTCAGGACCAGGGGAGCTGGGAGGTAGATGGCTAGCTAGGGCCTGCAATGTCTCAGTAAAGGACTGGTCAAAGCTATCAGGAACATATTCAGGGGTATTATCAATAGTAGCAGCAGGAATTGGGTTTGACATTTGTCCTGGACGTAGTATATATGACATGCCACCTGACATGGTATGGCATTACTGGGTTCAGAGAGACCAGTCCCCAAATTGGCTGTGTGGTGGCATCCCACACATGTGTTGTACATTCCTGGCCAAGGGTGTTGGCTGACTGCATACATGTGGCAGCTGTGACAATGACACATGACTCACAAAAACCACGACTGGACCATAGAGGCGATTCACAGGTTACCTTTGCACATGCCACCCTAGTAGTGTGATTGCCATGGTGAGTACCAACACATAGGGCCAATGGGGAACAACATACTGAAGGTGTGTATGTGTGGGTGGACTGCCACTGTTTCATAGCACTGACATATATGACTGCACATGTGGGTAAATGCCAGGTAAGACATGTGCAATGTGTCACAGGCAACGTACATGCGTACAGGACAGACAGTGACATTCTGTCATGTGTAAGGTTGACATACATATGGTACGCTATGCAGATGTCACTAGCAGTCTACAGAAGCACTGTAACTCTGCATTGCAGGTGTAAGCAGTGTTCCAGGGGACCCCAGGCGAACATGCATGCAAACAAAGCTACAGTACACAGGGCTGGAAGTACTGCATTATACAACAAAGAAGGGGTAACAATAACAGTAAGTAACAATGCAAATATGTAGGCACTATCAACATGTACCCAGGTATACGCAGCACAGACGCCCATGGTAGAACCGATATTATGTCATACTTATTTGTGATCTGGACAACATTGGTACTGCACACATATCTAGATGCGTGAACATACACATGGCATAGTCGTTGTGGGCATCTTGACACCATTACTGTACATGTCCACCATTGCATATCACTACTTGCATTAGCTTTCCCCCTGTTCTACCCATGTATGCGGCTATCTGTTGACAACCTTACCACCGGCATGCAATTATGTGCAGCTGTTATACTTTGGTATGTACTATGGGTGCAGATAACAATTCAGGACATTCATACAGTTACTACAGCAGGCATGCTGAGGTACACACACAGTCATAGCAGCACACTGTACTGTTACCAACATGATACTACTAATACACATCTATGTAGTCACCCTGTGCATCAGCAACGTGTTTACCTGTTCCTGCAATGATGTTGGAGATTGCAGGAGGTGGCACAGTGTCATCATATGCACAGGGTGTGGATTAGGTATGCCTGAGTCAGCCACTGATACCACCAATTGACATGTGTGTGTATGTGTGTTGGTGAGGGGCAGCAGTACAGGGTGGGGCAGTGTTGGTGCAGTGTGTGTGTGTATGTGGTTGCCCTAAGTGTTAACATTTCGCATGTGTGTATGCACGCACACAGTTCCACCTCATGGCTGCCATATACAGGGGTTTGTGGACAGCCACAGACTGCACCTGGCAGGCCATACAGATCAGTGTCTGTGTGCACGGACACGGTACCTGTGCCTGGCAGGGGTGCTACGGACCGTATCCAGTACAAAGCCGGACTGGGTACTGTCATCAGATGCGGGGATGTGTTGACTGGACACATGTCCCTGTTGGGACTGTCCAGAGCCACGTGCACGTGGTCTCCTGGGGCGTTCCGATGACAGTACAGACCCAGCATTGCTGGGGCTGCTGCTGGCACTATGGGGGCATGCGCGAGTCTGTTGCCGTCCGCGCCGACTGCCAGCTGCTGCCGCTGCCGGCATACAGCCACGTCGATGCCGCAGACACACACCATTGCCCTGGCTCATGGACATCTGGTTGTGGAACTGCTGTAATATGTCCCCACAACGTCTGTCTATGACATCGGTGAAGTTACGGATAGCATCCGCAATGTCATGCATACTGTCTGTCATGGCTGTGCGACATGCTCTGAGCTCCCTCAGACCCTGTCTGGTGTACCTTTCCATACGTGACTGAGCCTGCATGACAGTCCGAAACATAGCTGAGGTTGACAGACCTCTTTGGGCACGTCGGCCAGAGGCAGTATGCCCACGGATGCTCCCACGAGAACCCATGGGCAACTGTCTGTGTGGTACCATCAGAGGACCCTGCCCATGGCTGCTGTGTGGGGACGCATGTGCCACAGGTACCACATTACCCTGGTCTATGCCCGCTGTATCCTGTCCATCACCTAGGGACAATGATGACAAAGGATGTATAGGCAGGATGACTGTGCGCAATGATGGGGTTGACAGCTGTGTACTGTCAATTGGCTGACCAATGGCAGACCCTGACACACCTTCCTGTACCATTACACATATATCATCATTACCAGTAGCCGTGGCACAGGATTCAGGTTCCCTGCTGCAGGTCACCAGAGCAGCCCCAGAACCTGTGAGATGAAGACAGGAAACACAGTTTACAGTCTCCAGACATTGTTACCAGTGATGCACTTATACACACATGCACACATGGACACATGCACACAGGCACACATGCACACATGCACACATGCACACGTGGTGACATGCACACATGGACACATGCACACATGGACACATGCACACATGCACACGTGTTCACATGCACACATGCACACATGCACACATGGTCACGTGTACACATGCACACATGCACACATGCACACATGCACACGTGGACACATGCACACGTGGACACAGGCACACATGCACACGTGGACACAGGCACACCTGCACACATGCACACGTGGACACAGGCACACCTGCACACATGCACACATGGGCACAGACACACCTGCACACATGCAAACATGCACATCCTGCAGTATACACACAGAGCACTACTGAGTTACACTACTGTTACTAGCATTATCAGGACTATTATAGGTTATGTTAAACACACTCACCAGCATGGATGGCCTGTCTCTCTGTAACCCTGGAGGGACCTGCAGAAATGATGAAATTAATGTCAGTGGGCACATCTGTGCCATTGATATTGCATATGATACAGTGTACAGAACAGTCAGGTGTACATATGGCATATTACCTGCACGCTCCATGTCGTGCTGCTGTGTGGAACCAGCCTCCATCATAATGCAGGTGTACTGCTGTTGGTGTTCCGGGGCTGGAGCCACAATACTTAGGAGTAGCCCCTCCAGTCTGGTGAGGGGGGGATGTGTGGCCACCCCACCTCCTGTGGCTACCTTTTGCCTGAGGATATCTGATGCACGCTGCCGGACACTTCAGATTAAATCACTGCAGTGATGTCGTACCTGCTCATATGTCCTGTTATGCGTGCCAATATCATTTACCCTACGGACAAGGTCTTGCCACAGTGCGGCCCTCTCCTGCTGATTCTGACTGGTGCGGGAAAACAAGATGTCATACTCCCGCACCAGGCTCTGGTGGATCTCCTCATCTTCCGCCACAGAGTAGGCGGGGTTACGCTGTCACGCCATCTCCCTGGAAGAGAACACAGACAGGATATCAGCAGACCATGTCAGCAATATATGGCACACATACTATACATGATACTCATGTGTAGTGATATACTACTACTCCCATATGTTGCATGTGTGTGTGTCGTGGTGGATACACAGGTACATGGCCAGATATCAGTGCTCAGCCAACACCTGTGCAACAATACCTGCCACATTCCACACAACGTAGTAGCATGCCCCATCGGTCAGCACACACTGACAGGTGCAATGCACAACCTCACTCTGGGGGTTCATCCCAAGGTACTGTATGTGGGACACCGTCCACTACTGTGATGTGGACAGACGTTACTCGGCCTGGATATACATATCCCACCACCACCACCAGCACAGTAAACTACTTTGATATGTATGTGGTTAGACAGTTATTCACTTGCAGGGACTGGGATGGTATCCATGCAGCACACTGGGCCAGTGGAAGCCACAAGCCACACTGCTGACCCCTTTGCAAATGCTTACCACGGACATGCTGCGGATTGCATGACACTTGCACACACATGTCTAACCCAGACCCTATGCACAAAGGTTAGGCATCCTGTCCGGTGGACCCCAGACAGAGGCAGATTGTATAACAATAGCAGGAGGCTACTGCAGGACAGAGCACATTCACATTAAGGGTAGGCATCTGTGGTCAGCACTGGTACTATGCTACAGTCCGTTATAACAACAGCCACAGCCTACTCTGGGAGGGAAATGGACACAAACACTATGGATGACCACAAAGCCTTCTTCAGTTATGTTACACATATGGACCACATGCCTCAGATATGCTCTGTGTTAATCCACACCTACTTAACATTCACCAAACACACGCATATTGGCAACAATCCTGCAGACATGTTCGGTGCACATATCCCCCCTCCTTCTCCCCCACCTTTGAGATATTAATCCCGGCTGGATGTAACCTCCCTATCATCGCACATGTCCAGGTGAGGGCCGCCCTCAGCAGAGGAGAACACACAGCATCACTGTGACCTCGTGATCCCCCTGGATGTGTGCTACCAGCACTCTGAGAGGACATACCACCACATGTAACACTGATAGTTTATCTTGGCCGTGCTACAGGATATGTACCTGGACAGTGGCATACAGCAACAGTGGTCCCACAACACTAAGGGGGCACCTTGACTGACCCTGGGAATTACCACATCATATGCATAATGGGCCTGGTCTGCTACGCTATGGAATTATGCAGTATGGGATGCATATGCAGTGACATCAGGTACCTGCAGACACTTGTTCCCAGCTAGTGTGCCTTTGGGATGGGCTGATCCTGACTTTTGGGCCTGGCTGACATTTCAAAGCAGTCACTACAGCCATTGCTGGGCAATGCACAGACACAAGCTGCCAGGATCCTGGCCTATGACTGCTTGACATGTGATGTATGGTCATCCCCTTTTGGTGGAACTACGTACACACAACATATCACATGGACATACCTATGGATACAGACCTATGACACATTTGGAGGGTTCACAGTATGCACACTATTAACCTGTTACTTTGCATTACCTCTGTTTGTCGCAGCTGGTTGCGTTACCACAGCTTCTGCTTGCTGCTGCTACTGTCAGTGCTGACAGCTTCAGGTTACACAGAGTCACAGTGTCTGGTGTTTTTTTTTTTTTTTTTTGCTCTCTCTCTCTCTCTCTCTCTCACTTCTCACTCTCCCTCTGTCTGCTTACAGACAATGCAATGAATGTATTGCATGTGGGGAGTGTTAGCACTGGATGCTTTTGTAGGTATCTGCATAGGTCCATGTGATGGCCTCTGCACCAATTGTAAGCCAGCATTTGCTAATTGCATACAGCCAGTTGTGTACTGATTGCAGTTCTCACTGTGATTTCAGGTCAGTGCTATAAAAGGGTATGTGTGATAGGCGTTGCCCTTTCAGATTGTGAGGGCGGGGACCATGCTGGTATGCTGTGGACAGTGTTCTATGACTGTAAAGGTTAGTATCTCTCTCATGCTTCAGGCTGTGTTGTATATTCACAATTCTCCATTCCTCTTTCATGTTCCCTGTAGCAAGTGTGTATGCACATTGACTCCTACAACTATATATAGATATATATATATATATATATATATATATATATATATATATATATATATATATATGTACATATGCATACATATATCTATGTACTTTAACTGACCTTATTATCTACAGGCTGCCAACTAGCATGGCTGTTTCTTTTCACACACTACTATTATGGAAATCCAGTAGTTTTGACATTTATTTTAAATGACATGCTTTGTGTACTACACATCCTATATTCCCTTTACATTCATCCCTACTTTTACAGGTTATATTTATTTTAGCACAATGTTTTTGTGTAAGAGTCATGGCTTAGTGGTAGGTTGTACAGACTAGTGTTTCCAAGGTCCTGGGTTCGGGACTGACAGTGGGAGTTTATTTTTCTTTTGAACTGAGTACAGGACCTGTCAATCACAGTGACTAAGGCACTTTTAAGCAGTTGTAACCGGGCTAGCGCTGGTTTGCGTGGAGCTCACGCATGCGCACTGGCGGTTAGCTCACAAGACACCAGCTATTTTCTTTGAAAGAAAAGAAAATGGGGAGACAGGAAAGTGGTGAAAAAGGGGTCACAAAGAGGGTAAGACAGTAGGGAAACAAGCTTGGGATGTGCAGGAGGGATGTAGGTAAGGCCCATAGCTGCCCATTTCTTCATCAGCAACAGCTGTGCATATGTATGTAATTTGGTGTGACATTTGAAACCTTCCACCCCTGAAAGAGGTGTCAAGACAACAATAATACTTGTTGTACAGCCAATTGTAATTGATAGGTTTCATGTCCAGCGGACATGTGTGCGGAATGGGCAGCTATGTATGGGGCGTAATTTTTTTGTGGGTACAGAGTGCCCTTTTTTATTTTTTGTTTTTTTTCAGGTAAGAGTGGTATGTCAGGTGAAGGAAGTCGGTTCAGCTGGGAAGGTAGGTTGGGTAGGTAAACAGACAAGACAAACAAGACGCATACAGGGGTGGTGTATGACACGTGTGGGGGGGTTACACAATTGACGGGGATGGAGGTTTGTATATCCAGAGCCCATGAGCCCACAGATGGCAACAGTGGAACTGATATCCCCACCCATAGGCAGTTGCCACTGTTCCTTCACTGCCCAGGACGGGGCTGTGCTGGGGGCTGTGTAGGTTGGGCAACAGGCATGCCCGTTAGTTGTGCCACCCGTGCCTTGAGCTGGCATAGGGGCTCAAGAACAGAGTCCCGAATCTCCCTATGCACCACAGTCCGGACGCTACGGAGGGTGAGTGGTGGATCTCTTCCGGCCACACTTGCAGAGGGGGGGCGAGCCCCATCCCCTGCAGCGCTTCCACCCGCAGGTGGCACAGGGCCACCGGAGGAGGGTCCGGACTCGGCACTAGTGCCAGGTGCACTCGCCAGCTGAGGTGGGAGAGGTGGGTCCGCTGGAACCCGCCTTCCCTGTCGTACTATGTTTTGCATTATGTCATGACAGTTTGGGTTAGTGACATATAATACCATTCACAATTAGTTGTAACAGCATGCATTAGTATTCCCATTAACCAAACACCCAGATATTCACACCATTGAACAGCGTGCATAACACATGCATAATTTGAACAGAAATACACAGTCCAACAACATGCAGGGTTAATTGATGGCAACAGGCCATCAGGTGTGGATGTATGAACAGGGCAGATGCATCAACGGACATGCAAATATATATGACCCAACAGGACAAACGTCCAGGGGTGTTAATTGTGATTGCACATACCATTTTCACGTGGAATGGGTTATATGTGGTTATAGGGTGGGGTAAAAAAAGTAATATTAACACCTTCGAATAACAATACATATGCTGTACATTTCTAATAGCTACAGTTATATACACACTACTGTTCTAACTACAGTTTCCTATATGATAACTATTTCACCTTGCTGATAGGACTGTTACTGCAACATCAATATACATTTTAGTGTTCTTCATACACATTCATATCTAGCTTTGTTCAGCTACATCATCTTGCTACTTTTGCTTTATATAGATGTAGACAAGTGTGGATGTTTGGTATATCAGACAATCATCATAACTGCGTATTTCAGACTGAGGGCAACATATCCAGATTTTGGGATACACATTCCACATGCAGCAACACTTTGAACAGATTTCGCTGTTTGGTTTTGAGTCTCACATGCATTTCATTCTGTCTTGACTGCAGTATACTTTATTCAGGGGTTATTACTACTGTATTGCTGGATTCATGACACTTTCTCACACTCTCCCACTTGCTTTCATTTTACTATTCAGGATGGTACTTCTAGGCTTTATTGACATGTTTTAACAATAGTTATTACAATCCTTTCCAGCAGTCTCACTTCTGTCATGTTTCAGTATTTCCACAGGGATATATTTCACACATGTGATTTCATCATCTTCTGCAGCTATACTTTTCAGCCTGCTGCAGGTTGTGTACTATTTTCTTACAGGCAGGGCATTTTTATTTCAGAATATATGTCGGACAGTTTCATGTTTAGTTTACACTTACAGGCTGGGAACTCTTGTAATCAAGCAATACTTGCATACACTTTCACACTGTTACTTGCAGATTTTATTCCTTACTGACTACACTGCACTCTTTTGCTGAGTGTCATACTTTTATATTTCTTTACAGTTACTGGTAGTGGATTACTGACCTGCCTGGTGGCGCAACCGCACCAGCCTATTGCCATAGGCTCTGCGGTTCGCAGAACGGACACCTGCAGCTGTAATATAAATGAAGTAATATTGGAATACACATCTCCATAATATCAGCTAGTTTAATTTTTTACATACATAATTAAATGTTACTTACTCATTAGTGGGGCGTTGGGTGTTTGCCGGGCCTCCTGGATCCAAAGGTTCAGTTGGTCCTGCTTGCGTCTCTTCAGGTCCGCATGGTGGTGACGGACCTGCTCACCAGTCCTTGGAATCCCTGTGGCACTGGTGAGATCATGAGCCAACTGGTCCCACGCCTCAGCCCTGTATGCTCCCCAGAGGACCTGGCCCTGCATGAGTTGGGCCTCATGATTGTGGACTAGGAGCCAGGCCATGTACCTGGACTCCTCAACACCCCACCTCTGTGCTCAAAAGCGACTACCCTCACCTACTCCTGACATTCTGCCTGCAGGTCTGTTCTACAATCGTTTATGCTGTGTATTCCCGCCTATGGGGCTTATATAGTCTGTTTTTCCCGCACATATCTGTGATTGGCCATTTTGGAATTGTATCAACTTCAGTAAACCTGCATTTTCATGCTGTAGTTTGTATTCATTCCTATATATTAGCTATTATTAAATTTCTAGGTACTGCTGTCATGGCTTAGTGATTCTGTACCTTGACTATGGTGTATAGTATCCTGGGTTTGAACCTGGCCACTGCTTTTCATTTTTCATGACTGTCTAGACATGCTGAGGGGTGTGTCTGTGTAAAGGCAGTTTTGATATGGCTTGCTCAACGTTGCCCGTCGGTTAGCTTGTTTGCGCGGTGCACAGCTCCGCGCAAACGGGGTACACTGCTTTAAGCCTCATTTGGCTATCGGCATGCATATTATGCTCAGCTCAGTTAGGGGCACATAGATTTAGCGTGTTAAACCACTGCTCAGCTACGGGCACTCATTTTGCACCAGTTAAACCACTGCTCATCTACGGGCACATGCACTCACCCTGTTAAACTGTAGCTCATCTATGGGCACATCTGGCATTTTTTATTCTTTTGTTACCTCACATTTCTTCAATATAAATGGGCTATTTCATTACATTTTACATAAGTTGTGGTTTTATGTCTACATATTTGTCAGGGACTTGTTTCCTGCTTATTTTGCAAAAAAAAAATTGGTGTTGTGGGGGCTCGAACCATGAATGCCTGTTCTGCAGCCAGCATCTCTACCGCTATGCTATTGCTTCCTGGTTTATTTTGCATATTTAGTTCTTATCTGCTTTCCCACTGACTGCTAACTGTAGCTGCGCTACGGGCATGCCCGCGCAAACGAGCGCACTCACGGTTAAACATCTTTACAGTTTAAAAAAAAATTATAACATGTTCATTTATATTTATTTTATGTTCATAGTCTGTGGGGGCATGTGTTGTGTTCTGTTTATTCACATTTCCATGGACTCTGTCGTGGGTGTTTCCTTTGGGTACTTTTCCTCTTCTGGGGGCGTGTCCGCTTACAGGGCTCGGCCTACGGACACGCCCCCTACTGTCTTACACGGACCGTGTTGGCCTTCAGTGTGATTCAGCATGCTCTCATTAATATGCAGAGCATGCTGACATCACTCCGTTTAATTGCAGCCTCCGTGTATGAGTTATAACTCTTACACGGAGGCTTCGTGAATCCTGCCCCAAGGGATTCAAAGTTGGAAATCAGATATTAGTTTTGGTTGTCATCACAGAATCTAGGGTATTTTGGTTAAATGGCAGTGCCCATTTTAAATAGTGGAAAGAAATAATATAAAGTGCATTGTTAGGTCGATTGGTAAGAAAATCCCAAACAGATAAACTATCTATGTACAGAAACTGTAGAAAAAAGTGCACATCTCCATAGTCAGCTTAATGGTAGAAAGGTATGGAATGGGTACAGAAAGAAAATGCATCTCTTTCCCTGGACAGCAAGTTGGTAACACACTCCCCATGATTCACGATGCTTTATTTTCCATGCAGGAGCAGTTACACTGCTCCTGCATGGAAAATGGCCACCTCACAATCCAGGTACATGCCGTTTTAACGTGCACAAGCGGCCCTACACTGTTACAGCACAGAAAGCCATGCCGTATGCTAATCAGCTCATTTGCTAGTGATAACCATGCAAATGAGCTGGATTAGCAATCCAGCAAAGCGGCATGTCTCCTTGCTGGAACAGTGTAACTTGCAGAAAAGTATTCGGTTACTAACTGAATACATTTCTGCAATCTACACAACAGAGGCATGTCAGCGCTCTAGAAAGCATGTATTATTGAGGTTATGCATGCCAATGGCTAAATATATGGCCATTGGTATGCAAAACCATTTCCCAAAAAAAAAAAAAAAAAACTTTTATTTCTGTTGGCCGAACTTGGTCATTGAGGGCAGGGGAAGTGGTACGCTAGTGGGAGGGGGGAGAATATGTTAGAAATGGGGGGGAGTAATATTCACAACTTTCTGCATTTTGCCATTACAGTCAATGGCATGCAGAAAGTAAACATTGCCAGGGAACAGTGGTTGCTAAGAGGGAAGGCTCGTGCTCAGTAACTAGGGCTAGAGGCAGTGGGGTATGTTAATGAGGGGACTTATACTAAATCACAACTTAGTCAGGAAATTTTCTGAGTGTCAGACTGCACCTAACTGTGTAGGTACTCTAACATGAAAGTGTAGGCAGGAGGTGCAAGGAACATGAAAAGGGGTTGTGTCATGCTTGGTGTAAGCACATTGGATGTCTGTTGGCTGGTTTCAGCTTAGCTAAGCACAGCTAAGTGCAGGGGTATGTATGAGGCTGTTTACTATTATTCCATGAAATGAGGAGCGTGCTTGCACCTAGGAGAGGCCCATTTCTTGATGTTTACACAGCACATAGGCACAAAGAGGCAAGAAATAGCAAAAGGCAAAGGAAGTAGCAGAACAATGGAAACGCTGTACAAATCAGCAATATGGGAGTCTGCAACCCACTATGGCCCAATGAAAGCACTCAGTAATACAGCATGCAGGGAGCTGCAGAGCTGACAATGGTAGGACATGTAAAAGAAAATAAGGGGCAGCAACATATAATAAAGGAGAAATGAAGTAGATAGCACTACTATGAGATACTTGCAACTCAGAATGGGCCAGGCAAATATAATACAGCTGGCAGGTGGCTGCAGAGCTGAATATTGGAGGACATGTAAAATAGAATTAAAGGGCAACAGCACAAAGTAAAGGTGAAATGATGTAGAAATCACTACTATGGGAGTCTTGCAACTCAGAATGGGGCATACAAATATAACACAGCTGGCAAGTGGCTCCATAGCTGTAAATGGGAGGAGACGCAAGTAAAAATTAATTACAAAAAGGGCAAAAGCAGAATAAAGGCAATCATGCACAAATTACCACTAATGCCTCCAACACTCACAGTGGCAAAAGCAAAGCCATGAGTAATATAACTGACAGCCAGAATGTATCATAGTCAGTCAATCATACAGGCAGCAGGAGCAGCACAACAGTATAAAGTATGGAAACACCTTACATTCTGTTTTTTCCCACAAACTCTGCATCATTAGTCTATGCATGCAGGGGAATTTTAACTTGGAAAATGTTAGGGGCTGCCATTGCTTTGACCCATCAGTATGTGCTAGAGGCTGTTGGTGGAGAGGAGGATAATGCTGACAACTGCCACAGACCAAGGAGGAGGAGGAGAAGAGTGTACAGACCTAGGGTAACCTACCAGAGGCTACATGATCTGGAGATAGTAGAGTGCTACAGGGTGGACAGAGACATACTTCAGCAAATTATTGAGCTGTGCCTGCCTCAACTCAGAGCTAGAACCAACAGAGGGGAACCCATACCAGTGGATAACAAGGTATGTGTAGCCCTAACAATTCTAGCTACAGGTCCTTTCCAGAGACCTACTGGGTGCATCATGGGGGTTTCACAAGCATCTGCATCCAGGGTACTCCACCACTTCCTTGAAGCCTTGCTAACACATGCCGGTGAGCACATGTAGTTCCCCAACACCCATGAGGAGAGGACCAGAATTATGTGTCTCCCCCAATGTGTAGCACAATACTTGGAGGTACTGGGTGCCATAGACTGCATGCACATCCACATCAAAGCACCACCTGGTGACCGGGGTAGGGTCTACATAAACTGCAAGGGGTTTCACTCCATCAACTGGCAGGTCATGTGCAATGCCCAGGACATTATCATGAATGTGTGTGCTGGCTTCCCTGGAAGCTATCATGACTCCCACATCTGGCATTCCTCACAGCTGTATCAGTGGTTTGCCAGGGGGGCATCCCGTATGCCCACTTAGTGGGGGATGCTGGCTATGCACTGGAGCTGTGGATGATGACACCCATCAGAAATGCACATACACCCACACAAGAATGCCATAATGAGGCACACATACAAACCAGGATCATTATAGAGTGTGTATCTGGGATGCTCAAGTCATGGTTCTGCTGCCTTGGCATATCAGATAGAGCCTTGCAGTACTCTCCAGCCACATGTTCACATATGGTCATAGTATTTGCCATGGTACACAATATGATCCTGTGGAAACAGCTGCAGCAGGAATAAAATGGGGAAGGGACACACAGACCCCTCCATTGCCAAGGCCTCCAGAAGCACAGAGGGACTCAGAGGAGGAACATCCTGAGCTTGCCCCTGTAGGCAGACAGAGGTGTGCCCAGTATGCCCTGACCTTGGCAAAGAGGCAATGCATAGCACATACACTGACACTGTAGAGACCCTGGGACTGATCTCTCTCTTTGACTCGCACACAAAGAAAATGGATGCCAAACATCACACCACCTATACCTCGCCAGGTATAGACAGTGTACTGTGTGCATCCGACATAGTCAGCCCTCAAGCACCATCCTCACAACAGCCTCAGGCACAAGGTAAGCCAGACTCCTTAACAAAATAAATGAAAGGAGTGGAATGTTCTGATAGCATATCTATGGTACTGATCAAGCATGTAAGGGAATGGGGGTGGCTAACTGGGATAGCAGCAGACAACCAACAGCTCTGTGTGACAGCAAGAAGTGTATCCCCAGTACTGGCCTACCTACACCATGCAGTACCACCCTAGTTGACAATACCATTGCAGTATATGTGGTGACCCAAATAACTGGGGGAGTCATAGGTCACATGCATGGATGTCAAAGTGGGGGTTCCATACCCACCCCCAGCCTCACCCAACAGATCAGCTGTAGAAAACCATACAGAAATGTCCAGTAAAGGCCCCCACATGGTGACATCCATGAAATCCCCAGCTACAGACGTTTACACAGTGATATCATAGCAGGCCTGGCAGTGGCAGTATGGCTTTGAAAGGTAAGAAGTCTGAAACTACAACTGTTTACGCCAGAACAATCTGACCTATGGTTGATATTATTATGCCTGCAGTCTCAAAGATAGGGCACACCACTATGCTAAATGGGACCAAAATGTTAAGCAAATATCAGCACAGTCTCTGCAAATGTGTATTGTGTACAGATGTGTACCCCCATAGTCCCATAAAAATGCAGTAACATGTTCCTACCCTTAAGCAGCATTCTGCCATTAACTAGAGTGATGCCCCAACACAAACAGAAAGCAATTGTCAGTAACACCCACAGTCAACTTACTGCTACCACCCCAGGGTTGTTTACTGCTGGCAGTCTGGGAACATATGAGCATCAGAATGTACTGCCTTGCTACAGATGGCCTGCATCTGTCACACCTGGCCTACAGACCTCTGGCAAATTCCTATGCCTCACCCACAGTGCCCTGTTAGGGAGTGTCATGGGGTCCATAACACCAACATAACACTGTCTACAAAAGGCAAAGAAAGGCCATGCTACTAACTGCTAGGAGAAAACCTGCCATTGTCAGAGAGCCTTTGAAAACACAAATACGGTCACCAAATCAGCAAACTCCTACCGGCAACAGTTGCAAAAAATAGTCTTTTCCTTAACAGCAACTCAGTAACGTACTCCACCAATAAAAAGCAGACGGTAACACCAATCCATAGAAAAAAACCTTAGCATAAGTTTATTTCAAGTAACAAATGCGTTTTCGCTGAAGTACAACCGCAGCTTCTTCAGAGATTTGAAAAAAACCGCCAAACTGGGTTTTTATATACACCTTTTTATATATATACCAGGTGTATATAAAAACCCAGTTTGGCGGTTTTTTTCAAATCTCTGAAGAAGCTGCGGTTGTACTTCAGCATTTGTTACTTGAAATAAACTTGGCGTTAAGGTTTTTTTCTATGGATTGGTGTTACCGTCTGCTTTTTATTGGTGGAGTACGTTACTGAGTTGCTGTTAAGGAAAAGACTATTTTTTGCAACTGTTGCCGGTAGGAGTTTGCTGATTTGGTGACCGTATTTGTGTTTTCAAAAGTTCGTTTGTTTTCTGCTACTCTATAAATTGTCAGAGAGCCAGAAATCTGGCCAAAGCCATGAATAACGAGGTTAAGAAGGTCTAAAGAGAAGGACATCTTTGAAATACTGATCTCATAATGTAATAAAGTTGAAGGAATGATTGTAGTAGCATGGAATGTCTGATGGGTACGAAGTCTGTAACTGCAATGTCAACTGTCAGTAATATCTGACTTCAACCCTGAGTGACTTGCAAAACACTTTTGCCGGAAAACCACACTTGTTTGGGTAACCAACAATATATATGAGTCATGGATGTGGACATTCTGTGATAGTCTGTACAGTCGACAGGCAGGGCTAGAAGTTTAAACATGGGAATACACTCACTGCATGTAGGCCTAACCCTGGAAGATGGTGACATGTCTGCACCCGCAGAACCCTGGGCCACAGCCATGGCAGTAACGCACCCCTCCCTGATCACTCATCCTATGCAACATCCTGACCCCTACATGTGGACATTGAAACAAAATGAGGCGGGCCATACATATATGTGTGACAAACACACACCTCCAGGCTGGTGAAACAGTCTGACACACACAAGACCCTCCAAATGCAGTCAACCATTGAGGAGAGCCCAATGCAAAGTACTGGTAGCTATAGGCAAACATATCTGCCGAGGACACACACACCTCACATATCCTATCCCATACAACTCTATCTGGAGTCTGCCTATCTTGTCACTCTGATCCTGTCTGACTTATATTACCCAACTGTGGACTGGAAATCAAACCAGGGCAGAACATAAATCCACAGAGATTCCACCATTGTAATATATCACCAAGGTGCTGGACAATTTCCACAGCACCATCAGTCAATTGCTTGTAGGCACACCCCTTAACAGGCTGGATAGTGCAAGAATGTATAGCATTTGACTCATAAACCTTGTGTGTGCATCGTCCATCCTGTATTCCTCAGGTAAATCACTGTGATGATCTGACTAGGTATGTCACCAGGTATTGAAGCAGTACATGACGTGACAAGTGTCAAATGGCATATATGACAGATGCCTACTAAAACCAGCCCTGTAACCCTTGCAACCCATACATTACTGAGAGACATTGTCAGAATAATTGTGTGGCCCATTATCACCATATGTTGATAGGCTGTCTCCAGATATCCTGCACCAACAGGTTGAGAGATATGGCTGTAGCACAAAACAAACTGGACTGGAGTACAACAGTCCCTGGAATGGAGTCCGACATGTACTATAGAAGGACACACTGGGCCTGCTCATACACTTTGAGAAATGTCAGTAGGATCTAGGAATGAACAGGCCTTCCCCCACCCAGTGCACTTTACATTGCCCCACCTTAGCAGTCCTGAAGATGTCCGTCACCATAGAAGTCACTTTTGGTAACCCTAGCTCTATAAGCTCTGTGACAGGTGCGATAACTGCATAACACTATAGTACAAATAACTAGTTAGGTAGGAGTTCTAATCTCAGTCCTGGCATATATAAAAGTGTGTATGTGTGTGTGTTCACAACTAAATTCTGAAGAAGTTCTTTACAAAAGCGCTTAATCCTTTGTGTTTGTGCAATACATTTTATTTACATATTAGCGCTGTTTGGTTTGCCTTCCCGGGTTATGCTGCTGCCTGTTACTTGATTTAGTGTTCATTGTGGTTTTCCTTGTGGTTCAACAGTTCTAATCTCAGTCCTAGCAAATGTGAAAGTCTGTGTGTGTGTGTGTGTGTGTGTGTGTGTGTGTGTGTGTGTGTGTGCGTGTGTGTGTGTGCACGCAACTAAAATCGTTTGGGTCCATTCAAACCCAGTACACCTCCCCTTTCCCTACTTTAGCAGTCCTGCAGATATCAGTCATCTTAGAAGTGCATTCCATCAGATCTCAGCACCATAAGCCCTGTGGCGTGTGCGATAGCTACATAACATGATAGTACAAACAACTAGTAAGGTAGGAGTTCTAATCTCAGTCCTGATAAATGTAAAAGTGTGTGAGTGACAGTTGTGTGTGTGCAAGACTGAGAGTTATGTGCTTGTTTATAGTTGAAACAGTTGTATGTCATTCCCACCCACGGCACTTCACAGTGCCCCACCTTATCAGTCCAAATGATGTCAGTCCCTTATCAGTAACCTTGGTCAGCTGTCAGCCCTGTAAGCTCAGTAGTGTGTGTGATAAATGCTTAACACAATCATACAAATGACTAGTTTGGTAGGAGTTATATTCTTTTTATCCAGCAAATGTGTGTGTGGACATGTATGTTTGAAAGTAGAAGTATTTTGATATGTTTCCCACCCACTGCCATAGTTTATCAGTCCTGCTGATGTCATTCCCCATATCAGCATCTTTGGCCAACTCTCAGCCCAGTAAGCTCTGTAGCTTGTGCGGTAACTGCGTAACACTATGGTACAAATCACTAGTTAGGTATGGGGTTTTACTCTCACATCTAGCAAGTATGTGCATGTGTGTCTGTTTGTAGGACAAAGTATTTTGGTAGGTTAAACACCCACTGCACTTCTATATCAGTCCTACTGCTGTCATTCCCTTTATAGTATCACAAGTGTGTAGTAGGTAATGGCCCAGGAGCCTTAACAAGCCTAGCACATAGAAGGGGCCTGCCATTGTGCCACCCGATGTTACGTCCCAGTGCCTGTATGAAGTATAGCCACTGCAGTGATTATAGGGCTGAACTATCTATTACCCATCCACTCATCAAGATTTCTCTGGAACAGGGTCAGCTAGGTGCTCTGCCTGACATGTATGGGAAGTGTATTCCATGGCATGTGCAGCCTCTTGGTGAGGGACCTGTCTGTTGTGGTGATTGTGGTACTGAGGTAGAGGTCTCTACAGTGTGTGGTGTGGATGGATTTATGTGCAGCATTTCTAAATCACCTGGGTCAAACATGGCTTTGTAAGTCAAGCACAGATAGCTGCTAATTAGATGATATGATACAGAGAATAGCTTTGATCTGCGAGTCTATCTGTGTAGGATGTGTGTTTAATGCCTAGGAACCCCTTTGTGAGGTGCTTCTGTGGCTTCTCCAGCTGTAGCAGGTGTCTAGGGAGCTACATGGCAAATGGGCCATAATACTTGGGGAGTGGTCTAATGAGGGAATAGTAGGCAGAGATCATTACCTCTGTCTTCTTGGATGCAAAACTCTTGGTAATGCAATGTGCCATATAGAAGGACTTCCTGACCACATTGGGAATGCGGTGCTTAAAAGAGAAGTTGTTGTCAACCTGTGTCCTCACATCTCTTATAATGCCTACACTGTTCATTGGGCTCCCATTGATGTGGAACTTACTGGGAACTGAGTGTTTTACCAAAGGGGATGATGATGTATTTTGTAGTGTTAAGCTTCTGGCCATGGTTTTCACACCACTCATTGGTCTCAGTGAGGCCTTTCTGTAGGATGTCTGCATCACTTGTGGAGTTCATGATAGATACCAACTTGCAGTCCTCTGTGAACTTGGTCAGCCAGAGTTCCTCTGTGTTGGGCTGGACTCCTGAGAATTAGATGCTGGACAGGACACTATCCAGTACTGATCCCTGTGGGACCCAACTCATGACTGCTTGCCAGTCTGACTTGGAGTTTGCCACTGTCACACTGTTCTGTGAACCAATATACAAACCAACCACTAATATAGGGGTTAATGCCTAGTTTGGTGGGTTTACTGATTATCCCTGACTGAGGAATGGTATCAGAAGCCTTGGCCGGATGGCTGTATGCAGTGGTTTACTGTCATACACGGCCCTGGTGACGCACTAAAATACGTCAACCAGGTTGGGCAGACATGATCTTCCATTCACAAAGCCAAACTCTGTGGGGTCCAGGGTTAGGAGGTCACACATATCTTGGTCAATCAAATCCCTGATGAGGCACCCATATCTATACATAGTATACTTGTCAGGCTAAGGGCCCAATAATCCACAGAGTCTGTAGATGCTACCCCATTATGGAGAGGGATGACTGTGGCAGTGTGCTAGTTTGTAAGGACAAAGCCTAAGGTGAGGCTGTGACTGACCAGGGCACACAAATGTGGTGCCAGGTCTCCTTGTATGTCATGTAGAACACAGCCATGGGTATGTTGGGGTCCCATGGAAGCTGTAGACTTGCCTGTGGACAAAGCAGTTCTAACCTGGACTTCAGAAATGCTGGGTGCCTGGCATTCGTCTGCCATTGTGAGTGTCCCCTTTGGGGGGGAGAGAGATGTAAAGCTGGCATTCACTGTGTTGGTAGGACTGAGGCCAATATCTGTTGTGTCAGGATAGGAATCAGCATTGTGCAGTAACACACAGCACTTGTAGTTATTGCTGTGGAGGTCATTCATTTATTTATGTTATTTATTTATTTTATTTTATTTTACATTTGATAACCAGGAAAGTCCAACTGGATCCATATCCATTTTCAGTGGAGGCCCAGGGAGAAAAGCTCCAGAAATACAGTATATATTAAACAAATCCAATTAAGTATGATACTAACAGCTCAAATAATAAAGAATATATACAAAGATAACAAGAGAAAAATTGCATTAAGTTAGGAAGTAAGGAAAAGGAAGTAGTATACTATGTGGGTAGAGATGTCAGTAGAAATGAGGAAAGAAAAGAAAAAGAAAAAATATATATAAGCAAGGAGCTGCTTAGAGAGGTATGCTGAGGGAGATTAACCTGGGCAAGTGCAGGTACATAACCAGTGGTTGGTGAAATAATGTTTTGCTGCAATTTTAAACTTTGTTAGAGAGGGTTCTAGGGTTAAGGCAGGAGGGAGCGAGTTCCAAGTTTTTGCTATGTAGTTGGAGACTAGTGAATCACTGGCATGATTACAGGATTTAGAGGTCTTTAACATTAATTTGTCATTAGATCTCAGTGATCTGGTACTAGTGTGAGAGATAATTAAGGGTTGTATTCCTGGCACTCTGTCTGGTTGGTAAAGTATTCTATGGGCTAAAGTAAGCTGATTATAGAGAAGTAGATTAGGGAACTCTAGCCATTTCAGTAGTTTCAGATTTTGACAGTGATGTGTATGATAGGTAGATCCTACAGCGAATCTAGAGATATGGTTGTAGCAGACAGCTAACTTACTTAATTCATATAACTATCATGGGATTTTGTGATTGTCCCCAGTGTCTGCTGCAAATCTGTCCTCATAGCTGCCTGTAGGTGATTCCATGAGGGATCCCAAGTTGTGTTTGAGGTTAATAAGGAGTTTCACCAGTCATGGGACACCACCACTTTCTGCAACAGTGTCCTCCTTCTGTTGTACACTTTAGTAATGGCAGAGGACCATCACAATGGCTTCCAGTGTTTGGAGGATAGTGTCTGTGTTCTGTTGGCTATGGCTAGTACCATGCATCCACGTACATGTTTGTGCAGTGCATATGTGCATGATGTGACAATCATGCAGCTATTTCCCATTGGCATGGGTGCAGTGAAGTCACCCACCTCTGTTATTATGACTGCAATGTTAGCACTGGTGAGGTTTTGCAAGGTGGTTACCTTTGTGGGAGGTGTGGGTGAGATGTTGAGTTCCATGCTGATTACATCATGTTTGGATTTCACCACATAGGGATTGACAACTGTGGTCGAGCAACAGTCCCATATGTAAGTAATCAATGCAGTCAATGTTGTTACATGCTCTACTGGGGGTCAGTATGAGCTGGTCCAGGCCATTGGAACTGATGAATTCCATGAAGCATTGGGCCAGTGTACTGGTGCTTGACTACTTTCCTCAGGTGATGGAGGGGTAGTGGAAGTCTCCTACTATGTCAGTCTTAGGTTGGACCTTCATAGATGACAGGGTCTTGAGGAATGTGCATTGACAGTCTAGGGACATAGCTGGGGACTGATAGCAGGATATGGTGTGGATTGCACTATTCCCCAAACTCAGTTTTAAAGGAAGAACCTCCGATGCATTATGCTGGGATACTAGCCTGGAGCTTTGCATATCCAATATGGATATGGAGACAACACCACCTGTGGAGGTGTGGTCCATGTTTTGGCACTGACAGCTGCGGAATGCATCATAGCCTGTTAGTAAAGGGCTGCTGTCTGCTGCTGTGAACCACCTCTCCATTACAGCACAAATGTCAATGTCCTCCACTCTGAGGAGTGCTATGAGTGACTACATCTTGACAGTTAAATGTCTACTGTTGAGCAGCATGACCCTCAGATTGCATACATGTATAGCTGTTACGGTGGTAATTTGATTTGGAACACTGCCTAATAAGGCACTATAGGGGTGGAAAGACATTTAAAAAACAAAAATACGCAGGAACAGGTGAGAGGTACGGTACAGGAAAACTGGGCAAATGTACAAAACCAACATGGCTGGGCAAAAACCTCTATCTATTTAACAAAGTAAAAAGTAATAAAAGTGAATAAGATAAGTTTGAATAGATGGCAGCTTGTCTTTTGTAGGCAATACTCATGACCATGTGATGGCCTGAGCACCAATTCATGTTCCCCATTTGCTGATTGCATGCAGAGCAGCTGTGTAGTTATTCCACTAGCCAATGTCATGGCAATACACTCCTATAATTGAGTACTCCATGTGGGCATCGGCCCTTTCCCTTGCCTGTGAGAAAGACATCCTGGAGGTGTGTGAGCTAATACCTCATACAACAAGACCTGTGGAGACAAGCCAACTAAATAGTGGGGAAGATTCAAGACTTAGGGACAGAAAGTGAGTAGTGCTGTTATATTTTTTGATTAATCCTTGTTAAACAGGGTTTGTCTGAACAAGCTACTTCTGCATGGGTTTCAGTCTGACAAAGTTATGTGTCTGTATAGCTCTCAACTGTAGGGATATGCACATAATGGCCAGAGGTTTGCCTGTTATGTTTGGTCTGTTCCCCAGGCAGGTATTGCCCTTGGCAAATCAGTAGCATACTCTAGTGATTGCAATCAGTAAATACTAACATCCATTTGTATTTCAGACTTTATATCCCTCAAAAAATATATGTTACAACAAACCCTGTAACACCAGCAATGTTCTCAGTGCATAACAGAAATATTTCACGTATGGCCATGTTTTTAGGCCTCTGTCCCAAATTATGACAGGCTTTGTACAGATGTTATACAGTAGGAGGTTGATAGTCAGGGTCTATCATTATTTTGTTCTGTCATTCCTGCTGAGGGGAAAGGGTAGACATCATGTGGGACTCTGTACATTCAAGAGGTTGGTGTATGGACAATGCTCTTAGATGCCCTCATAACATATTTTATGTGGTGGAGAGTAACAAGTGTTTTAAAACTAGGCTGTTAAAACATGGGAGACATATTACTGAGAAAGAAGACAGTTCTATGGCTGTGCATTTTAATACTCACCATGGGGGTAGTAGTCATGAAAGAACATTTGTTATGTACAGAATCAGTTTAAATTCTTAAATGTGATACATTATCCCCTAGGGGGTTAAATGAGTTGTGTAACTAGAACCTGTGTATGTATATATATATATATATATATATATATATATATATGTAAATACATGTAGTGGGTTACAAGGTGCTGTTTTGGAAAAAAGTCTGTTTCTCAGTTTGATCAAACAGTCATAAAAGAACTGTTATGTGCAGAATCAATGTATGATTTTAAATGTGATACTTTATCCCCTAAGGGGTTAAATGAGGATTATAATTGAAGGCTGTGTATTTAAATGTACTTAAGTGTTAAATGCATCTTCTAATTAAGCCAAGTATTTCTTGTAATGTGTTACTCCTTGAAGGCTTTGGCAAAGATGTCAGAGTAAAATGAACTTGTGTGAATTACTGGCTGTTTGTATTTTTGTTTACTATCTTCACTCATTGAAGTTGTTTTGCTAAGAGGTCACTGTATATGTCTGGCCATTGTGTATGGTCTATCATGAGTTTGTAGCAGCGTACTGTTCACTTATTATTTGGACTGGGGGGGGGGGAGCAGATGTGAGTGTCATGGGTCCTTTTGTATCCAACTGTGCATGCTGCCCCAGTAATGGGTGGTCTATCAGCAGTATGTATGTATATATATATATATATATATATATATATATATATATATATATATATATATATAGATTCACTTTAGAAGCTCAAAATACTGAAATACAGTATTTCGAGCCCATAAAGTGGAAACCTGAAAAAAAACAAAAACTCAGAAGCGCGAAATTCAAAATCTTGCATACTGGAGATTTTGATTTAGCACTTCTGGTGTTTCGCTGTGGTTATGGATTCAGGTAAGTGTTTATGTGTTAAGGGTTTGGGGTTTTGGGTAGGGGCTGTGATGTGCGTTGGTGTGTTTTGTTATTGTGATGTGTGTGTGCGAGGAGAATGTAGCTTGTGTGGTGGTGCTTTGTGTGTTTTTGTATGTACTGCGACTTCAGAGTTAGAATATTTAAGTAGAGGGGTGTGTGGGGTGCAGCCCCCCACATGGGGTGCATGGGGGCTTGCCCCCCCCATGCTTTTATGTAGGACAGAGCTTGTGTCTGTGTGTTGGGAGGATGGTGTGTGTTTGTGTACACCAGAAGCGATAATCCAAAATTTCAGGTATGTGAGATTTTGAATTTCATGCTTCTTAGTTTTCATTCTTTTCAGGTTTCCACTTTATAGCCTCGACATATTGAATTTTGATATTTCAGTATTTCGAGGATATAAAGTGAATATATATATATATATATATATATATATATATATATATATATATATATATATATATATATATACATCACTATTTCCTGGTAATATATCTATATATTGTTATGCATATATGTGTCTCCACATATCTCTAGCTATCCCTCTATATATGTAAATATTTTTTTTCATCTATATATTTGTAGATAATCATTCCTCATTGCACAGTGTGTCTTTTCTATTGTAAACTGACTGTACTGCATGATATATTGTAAAATATATCCGGACATCTTGCACCTAAGATGGCCTAGTGGTAAATTGCTGTGATTATGGTGTATAGCATCCTGGGCTCAAGACTGAGCATGGTAGATTATTTTATTCTTGGCCAGAAGCTGGGCTGCTGGATACAGAGTGAAGAAAGCACTTTTAGGCAGTTGTTAGCAGGTTTGCATGGGTTTGCGTGGTGCTAAGTTACGCTAAAACACTGTTAAACCGATAGGCACTTAAACTGTATAGGCTTCACTTGCCGATGCTTAGAAGTGCGCAGATATGCTTGGCAGAGGTAACTACTGATTATCATTCACATTTAAGCAATGTGTAAACCTGCTAAGCATAGCTGTGCCCTGGTAACCATTGCTCACATTCCAGTCTCATAAAATAGTAGAGTAATGACATCATTTGACACCCACGTTGCCAAAGTGGTTAGAAAAACATTCTACCTTGCACACCTTATCATGAAGGGATTCACATCCAGATCCAAGGATGTCATTGTACCCCTATACTCCTCCCTCATCAGACCCATGATTGAGTACAATGCCCCATTTGGTATGTACCTCACCCGGCATTTGCAACAGCTGGAGAGACCACAAAAGTACCTCACCAAGAGGATCAAGGGTCTCCAACATATGTCTTATTCTGCCAGACTAAAGAAACTCCAGCTCTATTCAGTAGCATACCGCCTGCTCAGAGGTGATCTCTGCCTGATGTACAAGGCCATGTCCAATCAGGAACTGATGGACATGCTCCACCTCAAAAAAATCCAAATCCATCAGGACCACGAGAGCTAAAGACTTAAACCTCGGCACAAGTATGAATAGGACATGCTGGAGGGATAGATTCATAACCCAGAGGCTTCCCATGCTCTGGAACAAGATCCCAGTTCATGTTAGGCAGAGCCCCTCACTGACTCTCTTCAAGAGAAATCTTGATGAGTGGATGGGAGATCGTAAGTTTACCCCAGGGGTCACATCTGTGTCACTACTAGACAGGGGCACAGTAAACTAATTCTATTATATAAGGGGACCTTCATTGTGTCACTACTAGATAGAGGCACAGTATTCTAAATCTATTCCTGTGCATTTTTGTACCATTTCATGGGGTGGCGAAAGCCACATCACTATGGCTAGGCTTACAAATGCCCCAGGGCAGATAGCCTAGTACTAAACTATGAAACTATGAAACTATGTAATAAGTTTATTTAATGCCCTATACATAACATGCTTTTATGTGCTCTCATTACAGTAGCAAGGTGTATGACTATACTGTACAGGACAATTGGGTACTCATGGGTAGTATCACATGTTGTTTTATTTATTATTTCTTATACATGGGTAGTATTACATGTTACATGCACTCACACTTGCATGCTACACCAGCTAAAGTACACTGGTTGACGAATATGATTTCACATGTATTGTATTGTGAAATTAGTACTGTTGACACTGCTTTTCCATGTAAAGTTAGATTGCCTTTTGCAGTACTCCAACCATGCACCTCTACATACAGAGCTGAGAGTCTGAGTACTACACTATCTTGTTCTTGGTGTTTCACCTGTATGTTTTTATGTATCTCCTATTGGATATTAATATGATATTATTATATAAACTGTAGAGTACTATGTTTTTTGCCCATGTCATTGAGGACTGCTGTCATGTAGTAATGGCATACATTTCACTTTCAGACTTCTATCCTTCAGAACATTCATCCTAATGCATAACATGTTTACTGTCCACTTCCTCTCTGTCCTCTGTACAGATGTGCAAATGTCAGGTATTGCTAAGGCCATACAACTATGTAGGTGCCCACTAGTTTTCTGCTGTGGGCCTGGGCACTGCTGCTAGCTCCAACAAATGGGACGTCCTTCATGTGGGCCTTGGCCCTATTACTTGCCTGTGTGAGGGACATTGCAGAGGTAGTGGGCTATAGATTCACATGCAGTAGGTGGGAATACTTCACAGGACAGGACCTCTGGAGACAGCACAACAACATGGGGGACATATCTCCAGAAATGTGAAAAGAGTCTATGTCATCATCAGTGCTGTTATACACATATTGGGTTGATAGGTTGACAGGGTTTGTGTGGGCATGCATTTAGTGAGTGACTTCACATCTGACAGTGATATGTCTCTGACATACCTCTCCACTGGCATGCTGTCCACAGACTGGTCACATGTTTGCCTGTTATGTTTTGTCTGTTCCCCAGACAGTTGTTGTCCTTGGAAAATCAGTTAGGGACTCTGAGGAATGCAGTCAGTAGATAGTAAACTTCATTGGTATTACTGCCTTCATGTTCCTCATATAGGATATGTTACAACAAACCCAGTAACATCAGCAACTGTCTAAATTTCTGACACCAATATGTCCAATCTATGCCTTTGTTTGTGCCTCTGTCCCCAAATTATGTCAGGCTTTGTACAGATGTTATGCACTAGGATGCTCAGATGTATTTAGTAGCATTATTTCTTGCCTACATTCCTCCTACCATCCCGGTGATGTAGTAGACCCACAGACATGTTTACAGGGAAGAGGCCATAGATATCAGACCTGAGCCTGTACATTCTGAGGTGAACTGTACATTTGAGAGGTCTGTGCATGTCTGGCCATTGCTGACAGACTGTTGGGATTGTGTACACATATCATGTGTACATGTTATTTCGGCTGTGTATGGAGGGGGTAGATGTAAGTGTTATGGCTGCTTTTTTATCTGACTGTGTATGCTGCTCCAGTGTCTGCTGGTCTATTGGCTGTATGCTTTTGTAGCAGCAGACTGAGACATGTCCTGTACCATGGTCAGGATTCAGACTACACTGAGAATTCGACCACTATATGTAGGGGTAGTGTGTGACTGGAAAACTATTATGTATTTCTTCACACTCTACTGTTCACCTGACCAACCAGTATGTGATATGACTGTGGTGGAATTGGTTGTGGGTATGCACTTTCACACTGGTTTCTGATTCTTTGTGCTGTAATATCCCTGTAGTGCCTGACATCCCAAAGGGGGGTGACATCACACTCACTGACATTGAGCTTAAGGCCATGGCTCTAACACCAGTCATTTGTCTCAGTGAGGCCTTTCTGCAGGATGTCAACATCACTTAAGCAGTTAATAGCTGCCAGCTTGCAATCATCTGCAAACATTGTCAGCAAGAGTCCCTTCATGTTGGCATGGACTTCCAAGAAGTTGATACCAAACAGGAGATGTCCCAGGACCGAACCCTGTGGAACTCCACAAATGACTGGTCAGCAGTCTGAATTGGGCTCAGCTACTTTCACATTGTGGGTTCTATCTGTGAGACAGTTTGCAACCTACCTACTGTTATAGGGGTTGATGCATAGCTTAGTGTGTTTATCCATGAAACTGAGTGGGGAATGTTATCAAAGGGCTTGGCCAGATTAAGATAGTCTGTATGAATCACCTTGCCTTCATCCACAGCTCTGGTGACTGACTCAAAGAAGTCAACCAGGTTGATTGAACAGGCATGATCTACCCTTCACAAAAGAAAACTGTGTGGGATCCTGTGTCTGGAGATTCCCATATCCCTGTTTCTTAGGTCCATGCTGATGAAATCCATAGCTTTGCATGACAGCCTTATCAGGCTAGTGGGGAGATACTTCCCAGGGTCTGCAGCCACTCCTCCTGTGTGGAGAGGGATAACTGTAGCAGTGCAACAGTTAGTAGGGACAAAGCCTGAGGTGAGGCTGTGATTGAAGAGGACATACAGGTGATGTATCAGTTCACACTGTAGTTCATGCAAAAGATAGCCCGGGATATTGCCAGCTCCAACAGAAGCTGTATTCTTGGCCTTGGGCAGTGGTGTGTTAACCAAAGCAGCAGCACTACTGGGTGCCTGGCAGTGTACTGGTATTGTGATTGGTCCTTTTGGGGTGGGGAGAGAGATAAAGTTGCCATTGAATCTGTGTGCCAGTATACTGGCAATATCTGTTGGCTCAGTATAGGAGTTAACATTGTGCAGTAGCTCAGAGCACATGTTGGCATTGCCATGGAGATTCTTTACATAACTATAGGAGGCCTTGTGGTTGTCTTTACTGTGTGCTGCAATTCTGTTTTCATAGCTAGCTTTAGAGTATTTCATGAGGAATTTCATCTTTTTGTTGAGGCTGATAAGGGTTTTTTTCCGGTCTTGTAACTTCACCTTATTCCATATCAGTTCCCTCCTTCTGTTGTAGAGTTGTTTGGGCAGGGGACCACCAGACTGGCTTCCCTTTTCTGGATTGGACCATTTTGTTTCTATTGGGTATGGTGGAATGCATGCATCTGTATACATGTTCATACTGCATCGGTGTGTGTTTGGAGGTCATGCAACTAGTCTCCATTTGCAAGGGTGCCGTGAAGTTAGCCACCTCTGATCTTTGGAGGCCAAAGTTGGCTTTGGAAAGGTTTTTCATGGTGGTTACCTTTGCAGGGGGGTAGGAGGGATGTGGATTTCTAAGGTGATGACATTGTGGTCAGATCTAACTATGGTGGAATTGACTATTGGTGTACAGCAACAGTTGTCCATGTTAGTACTGACTAGTTCAGTGATGCTGCTACCTGTACTGGGTGTAGAAACGAGCTGGTCAAGGCCATTGGAATGGATGCATTCCAGGCAACATTGAGCAAGTGCATTGATACATCGGTAGCTTTCACAGTTAATGGAGGGGTAGTTGCGGTCAACCAGTATGATAGTTCTAGGTTGGACAGTAATATTCTCTAGGGTACTTAGGAATGTGGGATTTGACACTTGGGGCATGGTTGGGGACCTATAGCAGGCTACAACTTGAATTGCTGTCTCACCCTATGTTAGCTACACCTGCAGTATCTGTGATGCATTATGTTGGGCTGCCAGTATGGAAGTGTGCGCATCCTTTGTGAATTCGAGTGAGTGCCTTTTGAGATTTAAACTTCTAGTGTTGAACAGCATGACCCTCAGATTGCATTTGTTTGTAACTGTTAGATATTTAGGTATATTTATGTATACATGTGTGTGTGTGTGTGTGTGTGTGTGTGTGTGTGTGTGTGTGTGTGTATATATATGTATATATATATATATATATATATATATATATATATATATATATATATATATATATGCGCGAGTGTGTGTGTGTGTGTGTGTGTATCTATATATATATATATATATGCTGTATGTTTCTATTTCACTCCTTTCTATGTTTAAACTCTGCTATGCATAGATGTGCAACACGCACACCTGCTCAGCTACGCTTAAACTTTATTGTGAACAGAAAAAAAAATATTTAACTTTGTGTTCTATTGTTATTTTACTTTAGGGCTATGCAAATTGTTTTCTGCCTGTTAGGGCAGGACATCTGGACAAAGCCTGACATGATAGGGGAGAAATAGGGACAGATTTTAAATTTTGCTCTGGCCAACTTAGAAAGTTGATAGGATAACACGGTTTGCATTGCCATGACTTTTCTGAAGGGTACAATGTCTGAAACTGCATTGCCTGTCATTAATTTTCAATTTCACTCTGTAATGATTTTCCACTATTTGCCAGCCAACCATCTCATATGTGGCGTGGACCACACTTATGAGGCTAACATCTGGCATTCTGTAAATACCTGTATGGTTGAGGGGTATGTGTGTGCATTTGCATACATTTCCTGCTTCTGCAGCATACAGAAGTGCAGTACAGCTTTAGCAATACAGGGGGTGTGTCTCAGAAGCTGTGACACACCCTCTGTATTGTTTCCTCTTGTCATTTTCATTTTCAGTGTCTGTGGACATTTTTTACATGTTAGTGCCTGAGGCACGGCCGGCCTTAGGCATAGGCGAACTAGGCAATCGCCTAGGGCGCTGTACAGGAAGGCCTCGTAAAGGGCGCATTTTGTGTTTATTTATTTTAATTAATTTACTGTTCTTATTATGCGAACGCATAATAAGAAAGCAAATTAATTAAAATAAATAAACCATAGGGCGCCGGAATCATAGGGAGAGGAGGGGGAAGAGAGCGCCCCTCCCACTTTTATACTTCCAGGTTGGCCAGGACTTTAAGAATTAACAAAAAAAAAAATCTTCACTCCACAGCAGTGGAGTCGGTAGTGGAGTCTTCTCCTTTAAGGAGGAACATACATGCATCACATCCACACAGGCCAACATGGATGTAAACACATTCTACAGTTGCAACAGCAATAAACAAGCAGAAGGGTTTACGCCATGTGTACGTGTGTGGGCTATTCAGATTAAAAGGAAGGTAAGTGCATGTGTGTGTCTGTGTAGTTTTCACTGGGCTTCTGTGTGCGAGAGAGAGTGTGTGTGTGTGTGTGTGTGTGTGTGTGTGTGTGTGTGTGTGTGTGTGTGTGTGTGTGTGTGTGTGTATTTCTGAGTTTGTGTGTTTGGAAATAGCAGCTATTAATAAGGATTGTCTGAAAGGATAGCCTCTTATGATTAGGTTGTATAAACTTTCCAAATGTGGCAGGGACTATAGACTCAGGGAACCCCACTACCCCAGAAGTATTTCTGAGAAGAATGGATATGCAATTTTTGCCTCAAAAAAGTTACTTATATATCTTAAATAGGGTCTGTTTGCAGTGAATTCTAATGACTTCAACGCCTAGGTTTTAGATGAGTAAAGAAAGGTAACACTGTATAAGATTGATTGAAGTACATAATCACCATATAGTTTTCTCACTGAGATGCAGAACAGCTTTGTACTGCTCTGTGCATTGATTATGATGTAAGCAGTTAAAAGGGTGATATAGATGAAAGAAAGTTTTACTAAAAGAAATCAGGATAATAATGTTGATTGAATTACATCTGCCACTATTGTTTTTCTTAAGATTTGGATAGGGTTTAACTTATAAAATAATTGCTTATTTTTCTGCTGACTATTTCACTTAAGAATCTTGTCAAACTAAATTTCCTTATAAAGCTTAGCTAAAAGAAATATGTAAATAAATTATGTCTTCTGCTGTTTTTTTTTTTTAAGATTTGGATAAGATTTAGCTTATAAAATAATTGCTTTTTCTGTTGCCTATTTCACTGAAGACTCTTGTCAAACTAAACATTCCTGACCCCATCTAGGCCCTGAAGTTTCTTAACAAGCTGTCATCTTATGTCTCTGATAATGTCCTCTAATAGATATGTTTCTTATATGATCAGTCATATCAACTTGTCCTAGGTTGATATCTCAGAACCATTCCAGTCAGGCAAAGGGCAACTTGAAACCTGCCCACGCTACAGTAGTTGTGTTCCTGCTTAATTCTGAAGACTGTAGTTGTTTTCCTTGAATGTATTACATATCCACGGAATATGCCTAGTTAGATGTTGTAAATCACACCTCTAGACCTGAGGTCCAGTGATCAGAAAGGGGGTAAGCTCCCATAGGGAGGTACAGAGGGGATTGAGGAACCCAACAACATGGTTTAATGGCATTGCAGGTAGAATCAGGATTCTCAATATTTCTGTTAGAATCATCCTTACTTGTTAATGTCTCAGGGCTTTTAGGTTTTGGTCTCTCACTTCTGAATAAGAGCTGCTACAAACATGTTTGCATACGTAGTAGCATGCATAGTGTTTGTTCTGGTACATGAACAGGTATAGGCTCTAATGGGAAACTCAGATTACTGGGATTATTTTCTACTGTGACACTCCATAACATTAACAAAATGAAATATGCAATAAAAGTAAGATTACCCAGGTATGTATTGCTGTGGGTCACTGCTTTAACACTTAGCAATCAAACGTACAAACATCTCAATCTCAGAAGCATCTTCACACACACACACACATACACACACACACACACACACACACACACACACACACACACACACACACACACACACACACACACACACACACACACACACACACACACACACACACACACACACACACACACACTTTTATCCATTATATCGGCCACTACTAAACCGGCTAAGTAAGATGCATGGTCTAAACATGATCCTTGGGAACTGGCTAATATTTAGGGACCAAATGCGAACAGTGGATAAATAATTAAGTTTCTACTTGTGGAATATCTCCATGATCGAACACCTTATTCCTTGAGAGGATCTTACAAAACCTGTTCATGTTCCTGTTTCATCCTACCTTTACTACACTAATGCCCTTTACCTGGGACTTTCTGATTCTGAAACTGTTCTTTTTTAGCTAGCAGAAAAACTCTGTTACCAGGCTATTTACTGTTGCACCCAGGTACTATCACATTACATGTGTGCTGAGAAGTCTGCTCTAGCTTCCTGTTTGCTATTATATCATCTTTAAAACCTTGATGCATCTATAGCTGTCCATAAATGATTAGGGCCCTCTTTATCTGAGGGATTTAAAGTGCTGTATTACTCTCACTGTGCATTTCAGCCCCCCCCCCCCCCAGAAGCTGCTGGCACTTTTACAAGGGTGTTTGGAAATGTGGAGATCACTCTTTTGCTTACTGAGACCTGCATCTGTGAATCTGATATTGGAAGCTGGTTGAGAGGTATGGAGACATTTCAACATGTTTTATATGTTAGGTGGGAGGAGAAGAGTATAAACTCCATGCAGGTAGCAGAAGTGTATGGCAGCATTTTGTTAATTTCTCTTAAGAGTAAATATTAGTCTTTCATCATGGATTGCTGCAGGAGAAAAATGGCTGTGATTTAAGATTTCCTTTTTTGATGAATCATACAGTGAGTGGGGCATTGTATTATTGAAGATCAGAGCTCTCAACCTATGATTTGCTCCCCCCCACACACACTTTACCCCTCCCCACAGCTATCACTTTTTTCTTATAGCTAACACTCCTGGTCAGTTTCCTTCTCCCCAAAGCCCATGTATCCATTGATAGAGTGCTGAGACATAGATCTCCATTATCCATAATGTTATATAGTTCCCAGATTTTGCCTCACATTTTTTGTCTTGTCCATCTAAAATATTTGATCAGATAAATCACTGAGGTGAAATGTCAGTCAATAATGCATTTGATTTGCAGCCTTCATTTCCTTCAGAAAATGCATGCTAAGACAAATACTCTTATTCTAGCAACTTTCTAAGTCTATAAGAGCAATATTTATAATCTGTCCCTGTTTGGGGACCTTTGACCCCCCCCCCTTTATTTTAAGCTTCGTTCAGATTTCTTGTGCTAAGATGTACAGAGTTATGGAGGCAATGTATGTAATGTTCTAGTTGCCAATTATTTGTTGCATTTTAAGAGGGGATAGGGGTTCTACATTCCTTAGTGTGCCGTCCTTTGTTTAAGATGCCTAGTTACTATGAACTTGTCTGTTTCTCAGTCATTCTGTATTGTAATATTACCAGTGTACCATTTTTTTCTTTAATGCAGCCTAGGCAATTAATACTTCAAGGGCAGCAAGCACTGAATTTGTAGATGGAACAGTGGAATGTAAAGTTCTTTGCCAGTAATAGCATCTTCATTAGTTACAAATCTCTTTAATGTAGAATTATTCAGATGATGTTTACTTCTGCAGAGATTGTGCTTATTGACTGATACTGTTTGAGAAGCCTTTTATGGTTAAAATGTTCTAAAATGGGCAGGTTTGCCATTATTGGGTCATACATTTTGTTTCATTACTTACTGGAAAAATGTTCAAAACTACAAATTTAACACACTGTAACAAGTGTAAATGTTTTCAGTGTGCAACTAGCTGCTTTATCAAATGGCACACTATGTTGTAGAATGTGAAAGCAGTGTTGGTAGTATAATTGCCTTTGGTGCTGAAGGCTGTGGATTCCACTCTCACACCATGTAGATGGAGTGCTGATATGCAGTGCCCATATTATTGTTGATTATTTGATGCATTATGAGGGGGGATAGGGGTTCTACACTCCTGAATATGACCTTTTGTATGAGATACCTAGTGACTGTGAACTTGTTAGTCATTTCCTATTGCAATATTACCAACTTACCATTTTTTTATGTAATATAGGCAATTAATTTTTCAAGGGCAGCAGGCACTGCATTTGTAGATAACATTGATATGTAAAGTTGTTTGCCAGTAGCAACCTCTCCATTAGTTACAGATTTCTTTAATGTGGAATTCAGATGATTTTACTTCTGCAGAGATTGTGCGTGTGCAGTAATATTGGTGGATTGTAATGACAGAAGTCTTGAGTGGCCCTTTATTGCTGAAATTTTCTAAAATGGGTAGTGTTTGGTTCATAAATCTTGTTTCATTGCTTATTAAAAGAATGTTTAAAACTACAAATTTAAAACATATTCTAACAAGTGGTGCTGTATTATACAAGGAATATAATACAAGAAATATAATTTGATACAATCAGGAAAGTGAATCAAAGAATAAATACATGGTATGCATGGCCTTAAAAAAATGTGTGCAAGGAGTCTGTTTTGAAAACAGCCCAAAGGTAAACTTAATTCTCCACCAACCAGATCCATTTCTATGAATGTGGGTTTTCATGCTGTTTCAATGAATGTGAGTTTTGCCATTTCAATGAATGAGTTTCAAGGGCAGAGAAGTTTACTGCTCGTGCTAAGTCTGTTTTCATTGTGAGACTGTAATGTTTGTTTAGCAAATGGCTATCTGTGTTTGTGCTATTTCAATATCTGTAATCATTGTAGAAGCAAATAATAGAACATATGTGTGGTAACTGGTGAGATAACCAAATAATGGAACACTGGAATGGCTGAGGAGGGGGCTGCTGCTGGGGGTTGCTGCAGGAGGGGCTGGTCTGGGGTTGTGGTCTATTACCCTTCCTAGAACCCTATTTGACCATAATCTCGCTCTGGTATTTCAAGTAGAAAATACTTATGTAAAGGTAGTTGCAGTTTAACTACATTACAAGGTATCTTTTTCTTCCTATGCATTTAAATAATTTAAGGAAATGACTGGAGTGGCTTTCTTGGGCAATGACCAGTGGGTGTGGCTCAAATAGGGGTGTTTCATGAGTGTGGTGTAGGTGGGGCTTAAGGGGCGCGGAGCACTACTTCACCTAGGGCGCAATTTTGGCTAAGGTCAGCCCTGGCCTGAGGACATTGAATACTGGCATAATATTTGAGCTAAGCTCTAATATTATGCCAGTACAGCTTAGAAAGTGCCGTGTGGCACTTTCTGAGTGCAGGGGGCTTGTTAAGTGTCCACACACTGCTTGGACATGCCCCCTGCTCTCATGCACAGATTGTATCTGTGTAGAGAGTATAGCAGTGCGCCTTCATGAATATGCAAGGTGCACTGCTGCTCTAAACGGACACAGAACACTCCATGCAAGAGTAGCTTATTCTTACATGGAGTGTTCATGAATTCTGGGGACTATCTAAACCAGAGAAGCAAGGTGTCAGAGGTTTCTGTTAGGCAACAAAAATGCATTTTCAGAACTACCTAGTAGAAAAAAGCTGATTCTACACCAAAATGAGATCATTCTGGAAGAAAAGGTAAACTTAAAACTTTACAGAATACTAGACTCCCCAAAAAATGCAATTCTAGAGAAAGTAAGATAGCTGGGGGTGATAAAGGAGTCAAGAAGCAAATGGAACAGCAACACAGTACTGGCTCTAAAGCCTGATAGAACAGTCAGGTTCTGTAACATGCATATAAAGCTAAACAGCATTTCAAAATTTGACAGCTACCCAAACCCTAGGATAGATGACTTAATAGAGAGGTTGGGCGAGGCAGGCTTCCTGATCACATTAGATCTACCAATAGGATATTGGCAAAGTCCTCTAACAGCTGAAGCCAGGGAACAGACAGTATTTTCAACCTGTCCTTCCTTTTAGGATACTCATTAGAGCCACAAACTTTCAAAGATTAACGAACACAGTCATGCAGTCTCATGCCTATATGACATATTAGTGTGTCTGTGTTGGAGCAGGATATAAGAACATGTGCAGCTGTTTGCAGTTAAGGGTTAAAGCAAGGTTAGTTGCTACATTTAATGTTCTTTATATGTGAGGTGTGCATGTGAGTGTGTTGTGGTGGTACTTTTAGAGAAAAGGTTATTGGTAACAATGTAAAGGGTTGGGGTTAGTGGCAGCATCAGAGTTTGGGTTTGTACAGATGACTAAGAAGGTAGGGTGGTACAGAAGGGCTTGTAATTCTTGCTTCCCTGTCAAAGTTGCTAAGCATTAGAACAGCCATTCACTTGAACTGCACTTGTGCTATCCAACTATGCATTTTAAAAATTATGAGATTATCTCCAAATGAAATGGATATGCTAATGTTCAGGAGGATGACTCTTTGATATTTTCAGATGCAAATTTTAAGTACAGTTTTACCATATGCTTTATTAGATTTCTGTACTTGATAAATTGTAGAATAAAAAATGTATTTATTAATAGTAGTAAATTGCTTTCATTCATTTTGGATATTGTGTGCATTAACCTGTTCTCTTTTACTTCTGTATGTATTTCATATTTAGCTGCATATTTTGTGGCATATATCATTAACTGATCTTAAAATCTCTGTTCTTCATCTCCCTGTAATTATATTTATTTCTTTTTTTTGTCATACATTAACTCATGTATGTGTATTAACCGCTTGCTAAATGCACTGGATGTAAAATAAGAAATATTTCTAAAAAAAAAAAATCTATTTTTAATGATTTTGCCCCCTGCATCCCCCACACCCCCTGCTAATTAAATATACTAACTTCAAAATCACATTACATTGCAGAAAAGGGTAAATTTCTCATTCCATGCTGCACCATGATCTCCATTAAAAACATTCAAAGTTTCAAAACTTCGATTATATGGTGGTGACCATATGACTTTTGCAACTCAGATAATCTGATAGGTATATATATATATATATATATATATATATATATATATATACATACACATACATATATGAATGCACTGCTAATATCTTCCATATATTTAGCAACAAAATTAAAGGTGGCTTTTAGTAGTGAACACTCAGGGTTTAATTATTTTTACCAGTCAATTTACAGGAATTTATTAACATGTCAGTAGATGCATGCTGATGATGGAATTGTGTTAGCACTCCCACACACATTTATTTATTTACTTACAGTTTTAAAGTAATAGTCACTTTACATTTTTTCTTACATTGTTGTCTTACAAATCATCCATTCCTACATATACAGATTTCTTAGGCTTTTCATAAAACAATCTTATTCATTCATTCATTCATTCATTTTTATGCCCATAAGTCCATCTCATTCATTTATTACTCAGCCTCTCTGGCCAATGCACATATTTAATGCTCCATGCACACTCTAGGTATATATATATCTGATATAGTTTAAATATAATTTCAAAAACTTATCATGCGGCTGTTAATGCATCGCCATGTATAATATTTCTCCTGGATGGCTTTAAAAACAACTTCCTTAGCCCACCAAAAATAACATTAATACATTTATAACTGATCAATGACTAATACAGCTACTAACTGAAACCCTCACCTCAGATTTAAGTTGAACAAACATATAATATTCTAGAAAATAAAAAAAATTCCAAATTACCTTTTCTGTTTTGCTGTGCACTGACTGACTCTCAGTCAACATTTCCTACTCACCTTCTAACATTAAATATAACGCCCCTTCCAAAATTTCTTTTACAAAAAAAAAAAAAAAAAAAAACAAAAACAAAGAAAGAAACAAACAAACAAAAACATATCTCTAAACTTAAATCCCCTTTATAAATTATAGACTGAATGACTGCTTTTCAATTTACTTGCTCTGGTGGAGTTGCTAATAACCTTACAAACTTCCTTTGTGAGTAAATCATATACTTTTCCTTCATAACAAGACTTACTTCAGAGGCTCAAGTACAGAAACTGGTTAACCACTAACTAAAATCTTTACTTAAAGAACAAACTTAAGTCACATGGAAAATATTCTAAAACTCTTGAGACCTTGGACAAATTTGACCTGTTGTATAACCTTGCCAGAAAGGACATTTGAAAATTTGAAACCACTTTCACAAAGTAATAGCAAACCTCTGTTTTAACAAGATCCAGACACTATGGAAGCAAATGTGCCTGTTAGCTAGGATGAAATCTAGCCATCATCCTGAAAACACTAACTGTTCAAATTGCTAGCAGACTCCACATCTCAAAAGACTATTATAAATTTCTCAACTCTTCCTCAAACAGCATCTCCTCAATTTGATAATTTGTCTGCTATAAGCAATCTTCCATTCCTAACTCTACTTTTATAACATAAAAAGAAAGGAAAGTGAAACCCCACTTGAAAAAAAAGTCCTATCAGCAGACTCTGGGAATCTTCATCATGTGGTTCCTGTAACTGTTTATTGAGCACTTACCAGCCCATCTTCACTACGACTACAGCAGCTGCCTTTGTTTTGACATAATTCCAAACATATGGATAAAAGGCAATAATAAAACCATTATTAAAGTTCAAAAACCCAAATATCCCTCAATATTTAGGTGCAGTTCTATTCTCTCAGCATTAGTTAAGAGATGAAAAATCTTGTCTACTTTAACCCATCAGCCATTATTCAAGTATATTATCCATTTGCAGATACATTCAAATCTAGCTCAGTCAGCATTCAAGTTTCAGTGTCATGTACACCAGATGAAAATCAAAAATAAATAAATCCTTCCTCTGAGATGGGTAGTATTTTGTCTCAGTTGTTTTTTCTTTCCTGCACTTCTACTTTATATTGATTTTCTTGCAGGGGCAGTCTATTCGTAAACATCAGTCACAGTCCCTTAAATATATTGTGTGTGATGTGTTTTTTCCACAGTATTTATAGTAGTGTGACTAAAGGCATGTCAACACATGGTTGAGTAAAATGCATTGTTTACACATACTTTCACATGAAATTGTGGACAACTCTTAGACACATTTGTCAGCACACATGGGTATGTATGTAAGCATATGTGTATGTATATATATATTTATATATATATATATATATATATATATATATATATATATTTATCTATATATATATATATATATATATATATATATATATATCTATATATGGTTTACAGTCAAAAGGTCGACATTGACATGCACGACAGCCTCCTCCTCGAACATGGTAGGAGCGACAGTCAAAATGTTGACGTTCATGTGTACGTCTGTTTAGAAGGATGTACACAGGGCAGGAACTCATAGCCTGGTTGTCAATGGGAGATTTACACAGTAAGATCAACAGAAATTTTCGACTTTGCTGCGTCAACCCTACAACCTAATTAATATGTATGAGTCGACGTTATTTGTTGCAGAAATCACCGTTCGCATAAGTGATTTTTGTGTTTTTGATAGTAAACCTATATATATATATATATATATATATATATATATATATATATATATTTATATATATATATATATGTATGTATACACACATACATGGAGTGGATATAAAAAGTGTACACGTGTACACACCCCTGTTAAAATGCCAGGTTTTTGTGATATAAAAAAAGAGACCACAATAAATCATTTCAAAACTTTTCCCACCTTTAATGTGACCTATAACCTGTACAATTCAATTGAAAAACAAACAAATCTCTTAGGGGAAAAAAATATAAAAAATAAAAAATATACAATAAGCTGGTTGCATAAGTGTGTACACCCTTAAACTAATACTTTGTTGAAGTACCTTTTGCTTTAATTACAGCATTCAGTCTTCTTGGGTAGGAGTCTATCAGCATGGCACATCTTGACTTGGCAATGTTTGCCCACTCATCCTTGCAAAAGCACTCCAAATATTGTCAGATTGCGAGGGCATCTCTTGTGCACAGCCCTCTTCAGGTCACCCCACAGATTTTCAATTGAATTAAGGTCTGGGCTCTGGCTGGGCCATTCCAAAACTTTAATTTTCTTCTGGTGAAGCCATTCTTTTGTTGATTTGGATGTATGCTTGGGGTCATTCTCGTGTTGAAAGATGAAATTCCTCTTCAACGTCATCTTTCTAGCAGACACCTGAAGGTTTTGAGCCAAAAGTGACTGGTATTTGGAACTGTTCATAATTCTCTCCACCTTGGCTAAAGCCCTAGTGCCAGGTGAAGAAAAGCAACCCCAAAAGCATTATATGGCCACCACCATGCTTCACCATAGGAATGGTGTTCTTTTGGTGATGCAATGTGTTGTTTTTGCTCCAAACGTACCTTTTGGAATTGTGTCCAAAAAGTTCAACCTTAGTCTCATCAGACCAGAACACATTTCCCATATGTTTATGGGAGACTTGATGTATTATTTTGCAAATTTTAGCCGGGCCTGGATGTCTTTCTGTGTAAGAAAAGGCTTCCGTCTTGCAACTCTACCCCATAGGTCAGACATATGGAGAATATGGGAGATTGTTGTCATATGTAATACACAACCAGTACTTGCCAGAAATTCCTGCAGCTCCTTCAGTGTTGCTGTAGGTCTCTTGGCAGCCACCCTGACCAGTTTTTGTCTTGTCTTTTCATCAATTTTGGAGTGACATGCAGTTCATTGCAATGTCAAAGTTGTCCCATATTTTCTGCACTTTTTGATGACTGTCTTCACTGTGTTCTATGGTATATCCAATGCTGTGGAATTTTTTTTGTACCTTCTCCTTACTGATACTTTTCAACAATGAGATCCCTTTGATGCCTTGTAAGCTCTCTGCAAACCATACCTTTTGCTGTAGCAAGCCACTGAGTAAATGATTGGGAAAATACTACTAGGACAGCTGAACTATATTTAGGGTTAATCAGAGTCTCTTTAATTGATGGCAGGCGTGTACCAAAGAAGACTTAATGCTGTAATTAAAGCAAAAGTAATACTTTAACGGTATGCATACTTATGCAACCAGCTTACTGTGCGTTTTTTATTTTTTATATTTTTCCCATAACAGATTCATTTTTTTTCAATTGAATTGACATTAAAGGTGGGAAAAGTTTTGAAGTGATTTATTGTGGTCTCATTTTTTTATATCACAAAAACCTGGCATTTCTACAGGGGTGTGTATACTTTTTATATCCACTGTATATGTATATATTCATATTCCACCCAAAGCAGATAATGCACTGTACTACTGTTGTATGTATACATGCATACACAAATGTATCATCAATTGTGGACCTAAACAACAGTCGACATCTGTAAAATTGATCAGAACCCATCAATAACACTTACTGATGAAATACACAGACAGTGATACATTATTGAAGGCAAAAGCAAACCTTATATATTTTCTTTTATGATCACTTAGCAGATGTTCACAGTAAATTTTATGCATTTATAAACATCAGAGATAAAGTTTGTTTGTTGACCTCCTGCATTGTAAGGAGCAAAGCACATCCATTCTTCCCACTCTATGCTCCTCAACTACAACAACCAAAAAAAAAAAAAAACAGTAATGCACTTAAAACCCAAATGCACCCCATAACACTTTGCTCCCAGGTTGACTGCCCCTTTCATCCCAGCATAACTACACATCTGTCCTTTTGGATAATACAGAACAAGATTCCTTTCCCAAATATGCAATATTCTTAAAGCACCTACTTCAAAACGGTGATGTTAAAAATAACGTCCCCAGCACAAAAAGTTAGCTAATGATTCAAAACCAAAAAAGCAGTCTCTGTTGACTTTTAGCATTTTCATTTAGATCCATTCCTCTGTCTGTGTTGGCTGGAGTATATGAAGAGAGACATGATGGAGATTCAGGAATAAAGGACTGAGGCAGATATGAACCTAGCACTGAACAAAAGATAATTGACTTTAACAACTGGTTTAGCTTCTAGTTTCATTCAAAGTGGGTACAATATATATCAGCTTGGGAAGAGATTATAACTGTGTGAATTGCATTGCCAGGCAAGGCCTGTACCACACCCAAGTTTTTTGTATATTGGCTAAAATACTGTCCAACCCAATAGTGCCTTTGTTAGCCAGTGTCAATTATTTAAAACTTCCAAAATAACTAATCAGAATCTAGGCAACATTAAGGTATTGCTGCTTAATGCATGGGGCTTTAAGAAAAAAACTCCATACCATACAAGCACTAACAAGTTGATGTAAGCATTGTTATTTTGACCTGGTTCAAGCCAAGTGAAAGCCCTCCATTACAGGAGGGCATCACTGCCTATCACTTGTACAGACCACTGCATTATTTTAAGACATTGAATCCAGAGGTGTTTCTATATTCTTAACTAAATAAAATCTCACCTCAAGACCCATTATACCAAAAAATGCCTGGAACTCATATCCAACTAGTATATATATATATATATATATATATATATATATATATATATATATATATATATGTGTGTGTGTGTGTGTGTGTGTGTGTGTGTATATATATATATATATATATATATATATATACACACATACATAAAAATATATTGTGTCATACTTAACAGAGGGACCCACTGTCCCTCTCATCCTGAATACTACATAGGCAGTATGGAGTCCTTATATACTATGCTAAGTACCATTTTCCTAGGAGGCTTCAACCATCCTCCCATAAACTTGGAGACTTATAGGTCTACAAACATGTATGCCCAGAGATTTCTGGATTTCATCAAAATAAATTCTCTGAACCAATTACCCTGCATCCCAGCCAGGGGTGATAAAATCCTGGACTTTGTTCTAACTGATATGGGACAGTCACATTCATCTTAAGATTGAAGCCTGAATCATCCTCAAATATCTAGGTATTCATAGACTATGGAAAGGCAAATCTTCTAAAACTGAGTGATAACCTGGCTAAATTCAAAACTTGCTTCCCACTTAATGATCTCACTATATAGGCAGAATCATTTACTGCCAAACTGTATGCCCATTTCAATAGTTGCATAGATGCATCTGTCCCGCTCATAAACAAATACAAGACCAAATTTAAAAAGACACTATTTTGATAGAACCCAAATCTAAACAGCCTCTATAATAAAACAAACATATTATTGTACACAAAAATAAATCCAGCCATGAAGCTAATCAATCAAAGCTAGAGATGAGGTAAGCATAGCCACTCAAAAAGCAGATAACCACAAAATATTCATTTATTAAGTTAGAAACCACAAAGCAATATCAAATACTGCTCTGAGCTAATAGTGATATCACATAATTGGGCCCAGGGAACATAGCAAATCTACTAACAGACAGAATTCAGCTATAACTACACCCCAGTTTTCTCACAATACTCTTAGAACAAATAACCACACCTGCAAGTCCTCAAGGCACTATCTCTGACCAAAAACAGTACATTCTTAGGGAAGAATAACATGCCAGGTTGCCTTCTGTTGGACTACCTACAGAGAGTATTCAATGTTTCTGTAAGAGGAATGGAGGGTAGCAACAGTCATTTCCTTGCACAAAGGCAGAGCTTCAATGGACCAAACTAATTATAGACCCATAAGCTTGACCATTCACATCTCTAAGGATATGGAAAGGATCATTATGGAACTAATAGGTAACAGACTCCAGGCCCAAACCAGTTCGGAATCACTAAATGCAGGTCTTGTCTACTAAATCTGGTTAACTTTGAAAAGTCACTGAGGCAATGACAAGTCAATGCACAGAGCATATCTGAACCTCACAAAGTTGTTCTACATCATCCCAGATTCTCACATTATAGATAAAGTTTCTCAAACTAAATGTTAACCAATTTGTAACTCATTGTTTAGCATATTGGCTCATAACTAGAATCCTGGAAGTAACACTGGGCAGGTTTTCCTTGTCCAAAAGACCTGCCACTAGAGGAGTGTCCCAGAACTGAATCCTAGGGCCTTTCTTCTTTGGCATTTTCGTCTCGAACATCACAGTGGATGCTATGGGTTTGCTGCTGACCAAGTCTGCAGGTGACGGCAGACTTGTTGCCATTGTAATCTCCCCAGGTAACAGGATCCTGCAAGTAGGCCTGTCCCAAACTAATTGTTGGTTTCAAAACCTTGAACTAAAACTAAATGGCAGGAAATGAATAATTGTATCATTTGGCAAGCATGACTTCCATTGTTAATTATTGCATCAATAACTTTCTCCTTAAACAGATTCTGTATTTTGAGGTCTTGGAACAACTTTTTTAAAACCCAACCACCCAGGAATTGCAGTCGTCTAGCACTGCATTGCCTGCTCTACAACCTGGGAAGATAGCAGTTTTTCTGCAATTTCCCTTAAACAAGTTTTTTAAAACCGAACCACCCAGGAATTGCAGTCATCTAGCACTGCATTGCCCGCTGTACAACCTGGGAAGATAGCAGCTTTTCTGCAATTTCCCTTAAACAAGTTTTTTAAAACCCAACCACCCAGGAATTGCAGTCGTCTAGCCCTGCATTGCCCGCTCTATAACCTGGGAAGATAGCAGCTTTTCTGCAGTGTATGTAACCTCATTGTTTCAGGAGTATAGTCAGCTCTTGATAACCCATCTCTCTCTCGGACTACATTGGCAGCACCCAGCTAAAGCATCCCAACTAGACTTAAGGTCCCAGTAGCTCCCCTGCAAGTCCTTTCTCTCTTTGGTTTCCTATAACCACTACCTTTCCTTTTGGAGCTCAGGTTTTCAATATAATTACCCCCCAATGTATCGGCTCACTCCCATACACAAGGCAGTGAGACAGCAAATGCCCTTTTCTACACAGCTGTAGGCTGTAGTGTAGAAACCAACTGATAAATGAGTACAGAGCTAAACAGATTTAGCATTTTGTGCAAACTGAAAAGAATTGTAGTCCACAGTAAAGGTTGTGTGTTTAACTGACCTTGTTAATAGCGTCCTCTGACCCAATAAATTGTTTTTGGTAGTGATATCTTCTGCCTCGTGGGTCTGAACATACAATTACTGCCACATTGTCTCCCAGATACCCTCCATGTTGATTAACTATCCTATGTGACTGATTCACCCAAGAACAAGGATTATCCAACATTTTCCCCCCTTTTTTCCAGTTCCTATTTACCTTTTTTTCCACAGTATACAGTGTGACAAAGCCTTAGAGGCTTGCTAGAACTGTGTCATTGGCTGCTATAAGGCCCCTCCTCTCGAGGTAAGCAAAACTGAGGGGTTATACAATCCAGAACATGCCAACCACCATTTTTTAAAAATCATTACTACTGCTAGGACTCTCCTCCACACATGCCCTTAGCAGCATGTGCCGCCAGTAAGTAGAAACTGCTGATTTAATGTTTTAAACAACCTGCAACACTGTTTATTGTAATACTACATAGCAAATGGCTATGGGTAATATTCTGCATTGGTAGCAACCTGTAATATCTTGTAGCAACCACTGTTAAGCCAAGAGAATTTGTACTGCATAGTAGTTTGTGCAAACGATATACTTTAACTTTTGCCAGGCTGTTTAATTACTTAGCAACCCTGTAGCACCCATATGCTGCCATCTTATATTGTATCCAGTTGCTTGTTTGATTACTGTACAAAGGAATGAGTGAATCATCCTAAATAAGGTGAGTAAATGGTTTACGGCTTGTGTACTATTGGAATTGATAGTTAATGCAATGTCACAGAGGACAATATAGTTGAAAAAAGAGGAATAACTCTGCTATGACTTGTTACACAAGGATAATGTCGCAGCTGTAGAAGACATGCGAGTAAAGTGCATATAAATCAAACCGCAATGGCAGAGTGTGTAGAACAACACAGTAAAGCACTTTTTAAACCAGCCCGTGTTTCCTTTGGTTTGCCTAATAAATGCTAGGCACCAATCAAACCAGCCTGTGTTTCCTTTGGTTTCCTACTAATTTTAAACAATAGATGTATCTGGATGATTATTAAGAAGTACTTTTAAGGCAATAGCATAGTTGTTAGTCCTGGACCGATGGGCTTCATTACTGACACAGCGTAATAGTAGTAGCACTAAAACACTAGCTAAATGTACGATTTGTGCTTTTAACCATTAGATGTGAGCATTCTGTAAAAAAATGCTCTACTTAGGAGATGAGGAAATGTGTATTTTTGTGCACTGTTAATTGCTATAATGACAGTAGCTGCATATTGTAGTATAGCCATTAGTGTAACAGTATATGAGCATTCTGTTCCTAACTCTATATTTTTTTACAACGGACACCAATTAATGTGTACCTGCACTGAATTTCTCACATTAGTTACCTAGTATTTGTCTTCTTTATTTCAGTTCCCTTAAACAAGTTTTTTAAAACCCAACGACCCAGGAATTGCAGTCGTCTAGCACTGTATTGCCCGCTCTACAACCTGGGAAGATAGCAGCTTTTCTGCAATTTCCCTTAAACAAGTTTTTTAAAACCCAACCACCCAGGAATTGCGGTCGTCTAGCCCTGCATTGCCCGCTCTATAACCTGGGAAGATAGCAGCTTTTCTGCAGTGTATGTAACATCATTGTTTCAGGAGTATAGTCAGCTCTTGATAACCCATTTATCTCTCGGACTACATTGACAGCACCCAGCTAAAGGCATCCCAGCTAGACTTAAGGTCCCAGTAGCTCCCCTGCAAGTCCTTTCTCTTTTGGTTTCCTATAACCACTACCTTTCCCTTTGGAGCCCAGGTTTTCAGTATAATTACCCCCAAGGTATCGGCTCACTCCCATACTCAAGGCAGTGAGACAGCAAATGCCCTTCTCTACACAGCTGTAGGCTGTAGTGTAGAAACCAACTGATAAAAGAGTACAGAGCTAAACAGATTTAGCATTTTGTGCAAACTGAAAAGAATTGTAGTCCACAGTAAGGGTTGTGTGTAAAACTGTCCTTGTTAATAGCGTTCTCTGAACCAATAGATTGCTTTTGGTAGTGATATCTTCTGCCTCATGGGTCTGGCCCCGCTCCATTCGCCTTCGCTACGCGCGGGCTCCCTCCGCTGCCCTACCCTGTCCCCAGTTCCCACATGCCCCCACTACCTCTAAACTTATACCTATACACTCCTCCCACTAACCGCAAAACCAATCACAAAACAACCCAAATAAACACAATCCTCATTGACTACAACCTACACATGCCTCCCACTAATTAACACACTCCTTCCACTAATTCCCACACACATACCATGATAGCCACTCAACATGTATGCAATCAATGCCATCACCCTTGCACTACTATCACCTATCACCTCACCTCCTATCACATCACTCTTCCTACCACCATTACCATCCCATCAAAACATACATCCACCTACTCCACCCACACCAAACACTATAGCCTACACATAACCCCAAGTAGTTACCATCACAGCACAATCCCTCTAGCATCCACAACACTTATCAAAACAACCATGAAATCACTTTCCACACATAAGTACATACACATTCTTGCTAAGCTATCAAAACTCCTTCACCATATCAGTCACCAACTAAAATTAGCAGGTGGCATACACCCTAATACAGGCCCAAACCCTGACATACACTCCCCCTCCTCCCCACCCCCATCTAATAACTCAACCTTACTATCCAGACCAAATAGCAGCCTATTTTTCCTGAACTTAAACATACGTAGCATTAATAATAAAGTACATCTACTACATACTCTAATAGACACCTATTCCCCAAATCTACTATCCCCAACCGAAACTTGATTAAAACCTACTACTCCTGACAGTGAATTCCTTCCCCCAGGCTATAATGTAATACGTAATGACAGACTTTTCAGAAAAGGGGGTGGTGTAGCATTACTTTATAAAAACAACCTAAAGGTTACCATTATTGACCCTCCTATACTCCCCATAATGTCATCAGAACTACTACTAGCCAAACTTGAACTAACCGACAAAAAATCTATGAATATTATAATAGGATACATACCACCAGGTAATAACATCCCCACCCTAGAAGATCTTTTACATTGGACTAATGAAAACCTACCCCAAGAAACAATTATCCTAGGTGACTTTAGCATAGACTGGCATACATGTTCTAGCTCCAACCCCTCCAACTTCATAAATCTGTATAATATCTTCCAAATCATTAACTCCAGTACAAGGCTAGGTAATAATAAAAGCAAAGAAAGCCTCCTAGACTGGACCCTAATAAACAATGCCAATACATTCTATCAAGCAGGTGTCCAACCAAACAACCTCAGTGACCACCAGCCCACCTTCCTACTAAAACTCAAATCCCACACCAACCCGAACCACCAACCCGGACCATTAGAAACAAAAGAAACTTTGACTTAACAAAATTCAAACTTGAACTACAATACCAAAACTGGAATCTTCTAAAGACCCTCCCAATAGACAAAGCAGTTGAGCTAGCTAACATCACCTTCCTAAACATCTTAAACACCCATGTACCTCCTCGCAAAAGCAAACAAAACATTAAAATAGCCCCCTGGATCACAAGTACCACTAGAACCATGATAGCCCAAAGAAATAGAGCCTGGCATCAATGGAGAGCCAATAAAACCATAGCAACCAAACAAGAATTCCAAAAACTCAGAAACGAAACAAAAATACAAATTCTACCAGACAAAGGAACTATTTTCTCAATTTGCAAAACAGACACCAAAACAACCCCCAAAAACTCTGGGCAGGACTAAATACATTACTCCACCCCGGCAGACCGAGTACCCCAACACCAGCCACTGTAAAGGATAGCACTATAATTCCAGAAGCCTTTAATAGATTTTTCATAGAAATCATTTCAAAATTAGTACAACAACCCACAACACCTACTACAAGCAACCCCAAGCCTGCTACCAATATCAGTACCACCTTCCAATTCAAACCTATTCCCACAGATTATATAAAAAGTCTATTAAGTAAACTCAAACCAACTAGCCTAGCTGCTGACAACATTCCAGCAGAATACCTTCAAATAGCTGCTAATGAGATAGCCTATCCAATATCAATTCTCCTGAACAGATCAACAATAGAAAGCAAAATTCCAACAATCTGTAAAATAGCATATGTCACCCCACTACAGAAAGGTGGGACCTGTACAGACCTTACCAACTATCGCCCTATTTATTTTATTTATTTTTATTATTTATTTTATTTACATTTGTTGACCGGGAGTGTCCGAATGGACGTAGGTCCATTTTTAGTGGAGGCCCGGGGAGAAAAGCTCCACAGTTAAAATAAAGAGACAGTAGTTACATTGGATTACATAGCAATTAACAATATAACATAGCAATTACTTACAACATATTGCCATATTATCCCCACTTGTCAAAATATTAGAAAAATGTATTCAGCAGCAACTTATGCAGTGCCTACTAAAAAAAAACAGCTTCTCACTCCTACCCAACACGGATTTAGACCAGCCCACAGTACAACAACTGCCATCCTCTCTTTCACCGATCTAATCAACCAGAACAGGAATCTAGGCAATCTAACATCAGCCATATTTTTAGACCTATCAAAAGCCTTTAACATGGTCAACCATCGCAAACTTCTTGAGTCCAATTCTGACCTTGGACTAGCCACTGACTCACTAGCCTGGTTTCAAAATTACCTAATAGGTAGACAGAAAGCAGCCACACTGCTCCCTTTTACAACTGGAGTCCCACAAGGATCAATTTTAGGCCCTCTATTATTTTCCATATTCATCAACGATCTGAATAAGATCACCCAAGATGTAACTGTCATTCAATATGCTGATGACTCAACACTAGTCTGCTCAGCCACCAACCCCCTCACACTCCTTTCCACTACCCAACAAGTCTTCAAAACTACTGAAGCTTGGTTTCTCAGTAAAAACCTGTTACTGAACCCAAAAAATACCAAATTGCTAATTTGCAAACTAAATAAATCCAACTTAGATACTGATTATTTCAGTATTACATCTAGTGATGGTACATTATCTCCTCAGACTCCCACACAGCTATTGGGTGTTACAATTGACAACAAACTGAAGTTTGACCTGCACATAAATCAAACCATCAAAAACATAAACAGAAAACAAGGCAGTCTGTACAAAAATAAAACATACCTAAATTAACAGACTAAAATTACCATGGCTCAAACTCTGCTACTATCCACACTTCTATACGCTGCCCCCATCTTCACCAACCTATCCAAAACAGAAATTACAAAACTAGACACATCACAATCAAATTGCCAGATTTGCTACAAATGCTCCCTAGCATTCCCATCACTGCCACTCACTATACCAACTAAATTGGCTTGAACTTCAAAATCTCATTACATTCCACCAACTAGTTTTTGCTAAAAAACTCCTACTATATCCAGACAAAATACCAACACTATCTAATTTACTTAAAATACATGAAAACCCAAGACAACTACACTCTAGTAACAGGACCTTAATCAAGATCACCAGAACCAACAACTCAGTAGGAGACTCCCTATTTCCTAACTACATAGGCAGAATCTGGAACTCACTGCCTCCTGATATTATCTTAGCAAATTCTGTCATTAAGTTTAAGCAACTACTAAAGGCACACCTACTTATCAATAGGCAATGCCCATGTCTTCCCCCAGATTGACCCTCTACACCTGCTTTTCCCTCAGAACTTTCTCTATCAACCTCCGCATACTAATTTACTGCATGTACTAGTATTCTTAATACGCAAACCTCATCTACTAGCAGTTCTATTATACTCTTGAAAACTATTGGCGAATTATACATACTCTCAATAATTCAAGTAGCTATTACTGGTCATACAACTAACGTGTCCTGCTACTACAATTTGCAGCTAAATTTTTTTTTCTCTATGTACCTCTAAAATGTGCAGCCAAAATATTTTTTTCTCTATGTACTTCTAAAATGTTATGTTTTGTACTTTGTCTCTGTAAGTGTGAAATAACGCTGTATGTGTTTACTTACCTTTGTATGCCTTTGTATATTTACAAACTCTGGAGCTTTTTTCCCCGGGCCTCCGCTGAAAATGGACATTTATCCAGTCAGATTCTCCCAGTCAACAAATGTAAAATAAATAAATAGAAATAAATGTCAACAATGAAGTGCCCATTGGTCACCATATATCAACCATTGAAAAGAAATCCTTTTTCATTGTGTAGCTTATATCTAAGGCTTCTTCTTCTTCTTCTTTCGGCTTTTCCCGGTTAGGGGTCGCCACAGCGGATCATCTTGTCCGCACATTGAATGGCAGTGGAGTTTTACGGTGTCGAGTTGCCAGCCCGGCACCCAACCTTCCACAGAAGGCACACTCACACGCACACCTAGGGCCAATTTAGAGTGTCCAATCCACCTACAGCATGTCTTTGGGATGTGGGAGGAAACCGGAGCACCCGGAGGAAACCCACGCGACCACAGGGAGGACATGCAGACTCCGCACAGAAGGCACCCCAGCCGAGGATCGAACCAGAGAACCTCTTGCTGTGAGGCGGCAATGCTAACCACTGCACCACCGTGGCCGCCCGTAGCTTATATCTAAGGCTATTCCATCCAAATGCAGCTCCACTCTGATTGCACTCATTAGGCCAATCACTGAGTATAATGTATTTTTCAGTATGTACCTGTTAAAATGTGTATTGCAACTGGAATGACCACAACACTTTCTCACTCAAAAAAAAATAAATAAATCAATTGCCAAAATCATATAAACTATGCTGTCTCAAAGCCTTGTTTTTCTTTCCAGTATCATGCATGTGAGACACGGCCTCTTCCTTACATACAAGAGCTTCAACAGAGCCTGTTCTAGCAGACCTATTACACATTCATGTTTCCACTGGTATCATAAACACCCACTCAAGAGACCTCTATTTCTTCTGCAAAAGTAATAGAACATGATGGAGGGACAAATATGTATCACAGAGAATATCACTTTTGTGGAACTGTCCAGCTCTCCACATAAACCTATTCTACTGTATTCAAACATAATTTGGATGAATGGATGGGCAACTTCAAATTCCCCCAGTTCAGCAGCACTGGCCCTGTTAGATAGGAGAAACATTAACTACCCTAGTCTATACTTGTCCAGACTATCTGTGGGTATTTGTGTTGCAAATTATAATGGCAAACAATTAATTATCACTAGAATGCAAGGCTCAGCTTCTTAAGACTCTCACAGATCAATAGTCTAGTAAGTACCTATGAACCAAATATTCCGGAAACATTTTAAGAATCCAGCATGACCAAAACACTTAAAGTAGGTATTATGCTGACAGTGTAATTGCTACTTAGTACACTTTTGCATGGGGTCTCTGCTCCCCACAACCCAGAAGTAGAGACTTTGCTGCCACACCCCCATGTTATATATATTAATTCAACAGTCATGTAACTGCAACTGTAGCACTCTTCCATTCAGCAGTGCATGGTCAACCACAGTTAGTCTTATCCCAGGATTGGCTGGCAGATAGAAGTCACAATAAATGGAGACTGGCAGACTGAAGATAGATCAAAGGAGTTGACAAAAAGAAATGCACCTGTAGATATACACATACACATACACACGCACACACACATACACACACACACACACACACACACACACACACGCACGCACATGCACATGCACACATGCACACAGGCATATAACTGCCAGTATACTGTACAACTTGAGGTCTTGAGATCTAATTGTTTTACATAACAGTCTGCAGTTTCATAATGGAGATTATACAAATGATATAAAGCTTCAAAAATTTAATCTAACTTTTTTTCACTATCTGTACAAGTAGACTGATACTGTCATTCTGTTTGTTTCACTTCATATTGTCATTATTGTGGTTCCCTAAGAGAGAATTTAAAGGCTTCTGAGTGACTTTGAAACAGATCAGCTACTTGACCCTCATCAGTGTCAGTGACCTAAGAGACACTTCATTCATCACTGTGGTGTTTATTATCTAAGTAATTTATTTCTCATTCACATCCCATTGTATATCAGTTAACAAGCATATCAGATGCAATCTTTTCTCTCAGGAAAGCTTAACTTCTGCTGCCCTTACCTGACAAAACACATGTTTTAGCTAATTGAAGATTAAAGTTTGTGAGGAAAAAGTGCAGTAATGCTGTTACTATTCAACTCAATCCAGCTACACAATAACAAATCCACTTTTTTTTAGACTGCATTGATATTTTTACAAATCAGCTACTGACATTTAGCTTGTACTTTTAGAATATATTTATATATGTTTATATATGTATTTATCTATATCTAATCTATATATGTGTGTGTGTATATATATATATATATATATATATATATATATATATATATATATATATATATATATATATATATATATATATATATATATGTATATATATATATATATATATATATAGAGTTACACTTCAAAACATCTAAAACTCATAAAATCTAAATTCAAAACATCGAGGCCACAACATCTAAAACCCATAACATCGAATTTCATAACATCGAAAATGTATAATATGGAATAGTGTATCATGAAACATGTAAATGTTATAGTTTAATCTGTTATTCTTGTGGTATCACTATGAGATGTAGTTTTATTTATGTAGTTATTATATATATAGTGTAGGAACTTATACTATTTATATAGTGTTTATTTTGCCACTCTGTATGTGTTTTTTAAGCTATACAGGTAAGTGATATAGGCATCATGTGTACATTCTTTATGGTGATCGCAATGCAGTGGGGTTAGGAAATTAACTTTTTCCCACTGTAGTGTGATCTCGGAGTTGGTATATTTAATTTACGGGGGTGTAGGGGACAGACCTCCCTACATGGGGGTGCAGGGAAGGCTTGCTGTCCTGCAGAAATGTAGTAAAAAGTGTGTTTGTTAGTTTGGTGTTGTTATTGGTGGAGAGGATGTTATTTTTATGTGATCTGTAGTGTTCTATGTGATGCAAAGTTTTGATGTTATGAAATTCAATGTTTTGGGTTTTAGATGTTTTGGGTTTTTGATGTTACCAGGTAAGAACATTCTTCAGACAGTATATACAATGGTGGAACAGACAAAAAAACTGTGACAGAAACTTAGGTAGCTGAAATATTTACTGGAATATGGAGGACTCCATGAGATCTGTGTTCAGCCAGGACAGAAAGGCATGATAAGGGAGGAGGGAGCAGTCTACACTGAACAGAACATAAACAGTGAAGTAAGATAGGAAGAAGTAGGAATACAGAGAAGAAGAGAACCTTAAACCTTATCAACAGTGAGCAACCAAGCAGGTTGATCAATGTAAGAAAATTAAGATCTTGTGGCTACATACAAGATAACAATACTGCTGGCACCAATGCCAATGAACAGATTAAGGAACTGATAAAGTCCTGGAAAAGCAAAGACAAACAGGGGGATTCAATAAACCCTATATGGCCATTTCCACTGCACACAGAAGGAGCAAAATTCAGATTCAGTAAGCACTGTACAGAGTCAAGCACACTCTGGCAAACAAGGCAAACACAGTGACATGCTAATTACAGCATATGCAGTTGAATTGCATGTTAATCAACAAATCCAACATGGTGGAGCTATTCAACAAGCTATAAAGCATCTGTGTAGACTCCATGATGGATTTTCCTATGAATTCCAAAACTTTTGGGATATGGCCATGGAAAGGAGTCTATGTGGACAGAATGTTAGGGCTGCTGCTGCTTTAATTCATTTGTATGTGGTACAGTCCTGAAGCCACTGCTGCTGTTGTCAATAGGCTTATGCTGAGAAGGAGAAGAGTTTTCTGGCCCTGTTTAACTTTTAACAACCTACATGATATGAAAATTGGACAGTGCTACAGGGTGGACAGAGATACACTGCAGGAACTCTGCAACCTCTGCCATTCTCAATTCAGAGGCAGAGCCATCTGAGGGGAACCCATACCATTGGAGATAAAGGTATGTGTAGCCATTAGAATCTTAGTTACAGTTACCTTTCAGAGACCAACATGAGACAGGTTGGGGGTGTGACAGGCATCAACATCCAGGATCCTCCACCAGTTCCTGAATGTTATGCTCCAACATGCCAATGATTACATATATCTTCCCTGTAGTTCTGAAGAGAAGGCCAGAAATATGCAAGAGTTCTACCATGTAGCACACTACCCTGAGATACCAGGTGCCATAGATAGCACACATATAGAAATGAAAGCACCACCAGGGGAACAGGGTAGGCTCTACATAAACAGAAAGGGCTAATACTCTATCAACTGCCAAGTTATGTGTAATGCTCTATCTCCTGCCAACTCGTGTGTAATGTCAAGGGAATCATCTTGGATGTGTTTGCTGGCAACCTTGGCAGTTACCATGACTCACATATCTGTCACACATCCTAACTGTACCAGATGTTTGCTAGGGGAGATATCCCAGAGGGTCATTTACTGGGGGATGCAGGCTATGCACTGGAACCATGGCTGATGACACCCATCAGAAATGCACACACGGAAGAATGACATAATGAGGCACATGCTCAAACCAAAAATATCATAGAGTGTGTGTTTGAGCTGCTGAAGTCATGGTTCCAGTGTGTAGATCCATCTGGGGAGCCCTGCAGTACAATACACAGACATGTACAGAAATATTCACAATATGTGCCATGCTACACAACATAATTCTGAGGAAACAGCTTCAGCAGGATCAGCAATGGTAAGAGGCACACATCCCACCACCAATGCCAAGGTCACTACAGCCACAGGCAGATGAGGAGTCAAAGGGGGACCACCAGCTGCTGTGGGTGTAGGCAGATGTAGGTGTGCTCAGTATGCCATTGCATTGGCTAAGAGACAATGCACAGCAGACTCACTCACAGCCTAGGGGCCTAAAACCTTCTTTCTACTCAGATACATATAGTAACATTGATGCCAGGCAACTCACATGACCTTTCCCTCCCCATGTATTACTCGCATCAGAGTCGGCCCTGAGCTAAAACTGTGGCAACTGCTGCATTTACAAGGTAAGTCCTGAACCAAGAGTGTATTGTTTAATAATATGAATGTGTGGCATATCCTTGTATTTTATTATTTGGTTCAGTAAGCAAGTAAAAGGTGGGAGATTTGTACAGAAATTACCTTAACATATGACAGCAGAGACTTATTTGACTTATATGTGTCCATTACTAAGTAGTAGGCCTCAGGCATCCAGGACTCACACAGTCATACCTCCCAAAAGTACTGATGATCACTGCATATCCTCAGTTAGCACCATATGTTTGTACTGGAAAATCATTACAGAGAGAAGCTAAAAAGTAATGATCCTCATTGCAGTTTCTGACTTTACAACCCTCATAAGATCATTCACTATAAAGTTGGGAAATTTTGATGCTATTAACTGTGTAACTTTCCAAAGCCAATATAAGTCAAAGGTACAATTACCATTTCAATACCACAAATGCAGGTGTACTACACATTAAGTTAGCTATGCATTCTGAGTATCAGGCACAAAGCTTATGTATCCCTGAATCCAAAAGACAGAAAACAAGGATATAGGTTCATAGGTAGATACTAGGCTATCTGCCCTAGGGCATTTATAAGCCTAGCCAGAGTGTATTTGGCTTCCGCCTCCCTATTAGATTAGCCTACTGTGCCTCTGTAAAGTAGGTCGCAGAAGGTACCCTTTTAAGATTAGTTTACTGTGCCTCTGTCTAGCAGGGACACAGAAGAGATCCCAGGGGTAAATTTGTGATTTCCCATCCACGTGTCCAGATTTCGCTTGAAGAGGGTCAGCGAGGGGCTATATCTAACATGAATTGGGATTCTATTCCAGAGTGAGGGGAGCCTCTGGGAAATGAATCTGTCCCTCCAGCATGTCCTATTTATTTTTGTGCTGAGGTTTAGGTCCCTGGAGCGTGTAGCTCTAAGGGACTTGGATTTTTTGAGGTGGAGCATGTCCATTAATTCTGGGTTTGACATGGCTTTGTACATCAGGCATAGATCGCCTCTGAATAGGCAGTAAGCAACTGAGTAGAGCTGGAGTTTTTTTAGTTGAGCTGCATAGGACATCTGTTTGTAGCCCATGATCCTCTTGGTGAGGTACTTTTGGGGTCTCTCCAGTTGCTGCAGGTGTCGGGTAAGGTACATCCCAAAAGGGGCATTGTATTCAATTATGGGCCTGATGAGTGACGAGTAGAGGGGCACAATGACCTCCATTGATCTAGATGTGGACCTTTTTGTGATAAGGTGGGCTATATAGAAGGTCTTTCTAACCACTTTGGCAACGTGATTATCAAAGGAGAGATTACTATCTACGTTGGTCCCCAAATCTCTAATTACTTCTTCCGTACTTAATGGATTACCACCTATGTGGTAATTTGTAGGCACCTTGTTTTTCCCAAAGGGGATGACTATGCACTTTTTAGCATTTAGCTTGAGGCCGTGGCTCTGGCACCAAGCATCCGTCTCTGTGAGACCCTTTTGGAGGATGCTTGTGTCAGCTGGAGATTCGATTATGGCCCCCAGTTTGCAGTCATCTGCAAACTTTGTCAGCCATAATCCCCTCGTGTTAGCCTGAACCTCAGAGAAGTATATACCGAACAAGAGAGGTCCCAGAACTGAGCCCTGTGGGACGCCACTTGTAACTGGTTTGGATTCGGACATGGCACCTGCGATTCTGATCATGTGGGTTCTATCTCTGAGCCAGTTTGCAACCCATCTTGTGATATAGGTGTTGATATTTAAGCTGGTAAGCTTATTTATGATGCCCGAGTGGGGTATTGTGTCAAAGGCTTTTGCGAGGTCCAGGTAGGCTGTGTGGACTACCTTGCCCTCATCTATGGCTTTGGTAACTGTTTCAAAGAAATCAACTAGGTTTAAGAGGCAAGATCTGCCCTTAACAAAGCCGAATTGGGTAGGGTCCAGTGTCTGGAGGTTCCAAATGTCTTTGTTTATGAGTTCCATGATAATACGCTCCATAGCTTTACAGACCAGGCTAGTCAGGCTTATGGGGCAATAGTTCCCGGGGTCCGTTGTGGCACCACCTTTGTGGAGTGGGACCACTGTAGCTGTATGCCATTCTTTGGGTACATATCCTGTAGTAAGGCTAAGCTTGAACAGTGACTTAATGTGAGGGTTCAGCTCTTCTTGGAGCTCGTGTAAGACACAGCCTGGGACAGTGTCCGGTCCCATAGATGCTGTGTTTTTTGCTTTTGAGAGGGCAGCTTTCACCTGTGCATTTGTGATGTCAGGGAGGTTACATTCAGTTGGGATAAGCATTTGCTCCTTTGGGGGGGAAGGGGGGGAAGAGTTTGCGCTGAATCTGTCTGCTAGGATGTTGGCTATGTCTGTAGGTTCAGTATATTTTGTACCGTTATGCAACAATTCAGAGCATATCTGGGAGTTTCCACCCATGTTCCTGACATAACTAAAGAAGGCCTTGTGATTATCTTTAGTGTCTAGGGCAATTTTTCTTTAGAAACTGGCCTTTGATGATTTTATGAGGGATCGACATTTCTTGCTAATACTGATCACAGATGCCTTCCCTTTTTGGGATTTTGCTCTGTCATGTAGTAGCTTCCTCCTTCTGTTGTATAGCTTATTTATGGCCGGGGTCCACCAGACTGGTCTCCTGTTTTTGGAGGAGTGAGTCTTGGTTTTATTTGGGATAGCACGATCCATGCATTCCTGCAGGTACTCATAGAATGCATTTGTAAAGGATTCTGCGGATTGGGTTGTATTATCCTCTGGCCCGGGGGCTTTGAAGGATTCCACCTCAGTCTTGAGAAGTGCAAAGTTGGCTTTTGAGAAATTATTTACAGAGATTTCCTTGGCTGGGGGTGGGAACGGGATATGGATGTCCAGGGAAAGTTGTTTATGGTCTGATCTTACCAATGAGGGGTTTACCTCTGGTGTGGAACATAGAGTCCCCATGTTGGTGATGACCAGTTCCAATATGTTGTTCCCTCTTGTGGGAGTGGTGACCAGTTGTTCCATCGCGTTAGAGTTTATAAATTCAAGGAACCGTTGGGTGAGGGTGTTTGGGCTTGAGTAGTTTTCCCAGTCAATGTTTGGGTAGTTGAAGTCACCCAATAACATAGTGTTTGGAGAGGCCTTCATATTCTCCAGTGTTCTCAGGAATGCCAAGTGGGGTTCCTGTAATAGGGAATGTGTTCTGTAGCAGGCTACAAACTGAAAGGCAGTTTTGCCCGCTTTTAGTTATGGCACAGTTATTACTTGCAGAGGGTGTTGTGAGGGGGCAGGAAGCCTAGGCTGACACAAAAGGTCAGGGAGTGTGTGTGAGTAAGAAAGAGAAGCAGGCAGACATTTGGATAAACCATCAAATGACCAGTGAGACAAAATGAGTTACTGTTGTGTGTGTTTCTGTAGGGGGACTAGGTGAAATTGGTGTGTGAGTGTCTGCTTGAACACAGCCAAACTCTGTGCTAGCTCTACATACATATTTGTATGTTGGACAGGTGTGTGCCATGCATGGTAGAGGTGGTAGTTCATCATTGCCATCCCTAAGCATGAGAACTGGTTCTGCCAGGAATTGCAATGGCACATCCATGCCAACGGGCAGATGCACTACTGCTACCTGAATGTGACTTATGTCTGCTTGGTGAACTCCCTTCACAGTGACGACCAGGACCATGATCCCATGGGCTGCCATGTCTGGGTGTGGACAGCACACTCACTTGTGGAGCAGTGCAAGTACTGCCACTATAGGAGCACGATTGGGCATGGTCACATTGGCTGACAGTAGATGACGTGGCTGACCTACAGCCACGAAGATGTCACCCCCACCTAGCAGAAGTTTCATCATAGACAATGCTTTTTCCATGACAGACACCACTCAGTTCATCACAGACCCTCCTTGTTCCAATATTTCATTCATCTGATCCATTGAATTGGCAAGACAGTGGAGGCAGTCATGCATGTTTGACTGTACCACATCTACAACCCTGAGCATTTGTCTAGAGCACCTATGGGAATGTGACTGTGCCTCTATGATGGCCCTTAACATAAGTTGAGAGGCACAGGAAGAGACATCTGCACCAGGTGGAGGAGGGACAGCAGGCCCCCTTCTAGTACCCATATCAACCCTCTTGTGTGGCTTCTTGCCCACACTGTGATTATGGCCAGAGTGGTTAGGCTCTGAAGCCACAGTAGCCACACTTTCCTGATCAATGTCTTCACCCGCTACATGTCCAATATCTGAGGGCTCACTGGAATGGGTAGGCATAGGCTTACTTGCTGTGTCCAATGGAACTGCAGGGGATGGTTATATGTAAACCTCAGTACCAAATTCAAACTCTGCACTCCCCGACTGTGTCTCTGTTTGGCCACCATCATCATCCAAGTTAGTTGATCCATTGACCTCAGGTGGCAGAGGGCCCACACTCCCACTGTTATGATCATCTGTGATAAAAAGCAAACAAACACAGGAAAAAATAATACCTACACTACTACAGTCCAATATATGCTAACAACGTAACAGTGCTGCCAATATTGCAGACAGTACAGCAATATACACAACAGACCTGACATTAACAGCACACAGTAAAATATTTTTTAAATTGCTCAGCAGTACTGACATAAAAATGTTTGGCTTACCATCTGCAGATGAGCTTCTCCTCTACAATCCAGATGGTCTCTGAAGAAGTTAAGCAAGAGGAAAGGGCAACATCAACACAATTAACAGTAACACAGGGGATAATAATTTTATCTCTTTATATGTCCATTAACTATATATTCAACAAGAAAGTGACTGACAACTCCAACCTAAGCTAATAACTATAGTAATCTTCAGTCCCCGCCCCCAAAAAGACATGTGACATAGAAGTAACATTGATTTCAATCGTTTTACTATACAACAGTATTCAGCTATTGAGATACCAAGGTCTACCTGGAAGCTCCTCCTGTGACATGCTTGCTGTCTCTGAAACTGTTCATCTTAGATCTAGCACATCCTGGGAGCTGTCGGGATCCCTGATATTGGCCAGGAGCTCTTCACTGGCTGTTTGTTGTGGCACTTTAACAGTTTACACATGTGAAATATTAAGAGGAAGGATGCAAAACAAGGAGAGTAAGAAGAGAAACATGTCCTTGTTTGTGGCATAACAGTAACTCACATTTGCCCCACCCACAGAAGAACAGTCTATCCTTATTTTGTAAGAAACAAACCAATATAAAACTAGAAAACACAACAATAAAGCGGGCAGGAATCAATGGAAGCCGGCTAAACTCCAAAAAGCAAATTTATTACAGTGAGCGCTTTCGGCAAGGTCCTTACCCTGCCTTCTTCAGACAATCAAGTACAAATCAATTAAGCCCCTTTAAATACAAAAAACATTTACATCAATTAACTTATTTAACTTTTAAAAAGCAATCACACCTTGTCAGGTGCTATTCATACGTACTGCCGTAACATTCGGCTATAATAAAAGCAGTAAAATATATCCAATAAATTAATGTTAATAGGTACATATCAACTTTTCAATACTTAAATTGTAGTATATACCTCATGTATATCTCTTAAATGTGAATGGCTAAATTACATAATATTAAAAAACATTAGAAAATGTACGTATAAGAAGTAAATAAACACTACATGAGAATGCATAACCACATAAAACTGCATGAAAATACATAAAAATAGGAAGCTCGAGCCAAAGCTAAAATAGGCAACTAGACCTAGAACTGGAAATTAATGTAAGCATATTCATTATGCTGGTACCTAGATACCAGACCGTATTCATCTCTGCAAAGCTAACAATTTTAACATACATTTAATAGAAATATTCTCATTGAGCCCTGGGAAAAGATGTGCTTTAGTTCTTATTTGCCACATCAATTCGTCGACCTCCAGCAATATTTGCCAGGGCCCTCCTCTAAAATCTTGAAGTCTGTGCTGCAAAATAGTGAACTTAAAACCGTGTCCTGGGTGATCTATACAATGTTTTGCTAAAGCATTGTTAGAGTCTTTTTTAGTGAAGGCATATATGTGTTCGTAAATACGATGTTTAAGCTTTCTTTCAGTCTTGCCAATATAATATGCTCTGCATTGGGAACAAAAACATAAGTAAACTCCAAAAAATTGGTAGTGATTAACAAAATATCTAGATAGTTTATGGAGGTTTCACTTGAAACATAAGTAAACTCCAAAAAAATGGTAGTGATTAACAAAATATCTAGATAGTTTATAACAAAATATCTATCTGGAAAGGTGACGTCTCACTCATACCTGAATTTATTAAAGTAATCACCTCAACTACCAATTTTTTGGAGTTTACTTATGTTTCAAGTGAAACCTCCATAAACTATCTAGATATTTTGTTAATCAATGATAAAGCTAATAGTAGGTACAAACGTTTAATATATAGAAAACCTACGTACTCAAATGCATTTTTGCATTATATTAGTAATCACCCTTACCACCAGAAGAAGGCTGTAGTTAAAGGCCAGATGGTAAGGGCAGCTTGAATGATTACTGATAATTCAGATTTCAAGTCTGAATGCGACAACCTTAAGTGTATGTTCTTGAGTAGAGGATATCCATCATACATGGTGGCTAACATCTTAAAAGAAGTGTTGCTTAAAAGAACTACAGGACACTTTGTTCCTATTTTGAACAATCATAAGTTAACATCTTCTGAGGCAGTCTTTGACCAAGGTAGCCTTATAGAATCGGAAAGGTCTCCTGACAGCAGGTCTAATAATTTCCTTCAAACTAGGTTTTTATGTACCTTTTCTTTAGACCACCATTGTATTAGAGAAATAATTAACAAAAATTGGGACATTATTAATGGTGATGAAAGGCTTTTCAAATCTTTAGGCACAAGTCCCAAGATTACTTTTAGGAGGGGCCAGAATCTGAAAGCCATTTTGGAGGGTAAAAAAGTACACAGTTCAACACGAATATAGGTATGTTTAAGTGTGGAGCTTGCTCCCAATGCAAGCATATCTTGGTAGGTCACCTACTAAATATTAATGATACAACCTACAAAATCAAACGTAGATACAACTGTGATACTAAAAGTGTCACTTATGTTGCACTTTGTTCCCAATGCAGAGCATATTATATTGGCAAGACTGAAAGAAAGCTTAAACAGCGTATTTACAAACACATATATGCCATCACTAAAAAAGACTCTAACAATGCTTTAGCAAAACATTGTATAGATCACCCAGGACTCGATTTTAAGTTCACTATTTTGCAGCACAGACTTCAAGATTTTAGAGGAGGGCCCTGGCAAATATTGCTGGAGGTCGACGAATTGATGTGGCAAATAAGAACTAAAGCATATCTTTTCCCAGGGCTCAATGAGAATATTTCTATTAAATGTATGTTAAAATTGTTAGCTTTGCAGAGATGAATACGGTCTGGTATCTAGGTACCAGCGTAATGAATATGCTTACATTAATTTCCAGTTCTAGGTCTAGTTGCCTATTTTAGCTTTGGCTCGAGCTTCCTATTTTTATGTATTTTCATGCAGTTTTATGTGATTATGCATTCTCATGTAGTGCTTATTTACTTCTTATACGTACATTTTCTAACATTTTTTAATATTATGTAATTTAGCCATTCATATTTAAGAGATATACATGAGGTATATACTACAATTTAAGTATTGAAAAGTTGATATGTACCTATTAACATTAATTTATTGGATATATTTTACTGCTTTTATTATAGCCGAACGTTACGGCAGTACGTATGAATGGCACCTGACAAGGTGCGATTGCTTTTTAAAAGTTAAATAAGTTAATTGATGTCAATGGTTTTTGTATTTAAAGGGCTTAATTGATTTGTACTTGATTGTCTGAAGAAGGCAGGGTAAGGACCTTGCCGAAAGCGCTCACTGTAATAAATTTGCTTTTTGGAGTTTATCCTTATTTTGTGTCATAACAGTAACTCACTTTTGCTCCCCCCCCCAAAAAAAATAACACATTTTGCTAACAAACTATCTTTGAAATGCTAAAAGTGCTAAAAAGGGAATTGTTCTTGAAATATTTATACATATTTATCACACAGCATTCTATTTTCATGTATACGTAAACACGTATACCTCTGAAATGTCTTGACAAACATGCCCATTCCATCAGTACACTTCTAAGTAAAGCATACAAAGTGTAAAAGCCTTTGCTTCAGATTTTTCTTAAATACATTCTAGCATATGCAGTATGTAGCTGACAAAATGGAAGCATACCTTTTGTGGTGCAATACTCCTCTGTACAGATATTGTGAAGAAATAGCATATGTTCAGTCTTCCCAACATAGTGTAGGAGAAGTAAACATAGTGCAGGCACACCTTCAGTGTTTGGTTTTAATGCATTGCAACTGTGAATGATTAGTGGTTGAGAGAAGGAAAACACAACAGCACTGCAGGCTTCCTTACTTCCACTGTGTGTTAGATTAGATTTACAAAGTGTTAGATGTAAGTTTTGAAATCTAAGTAAGCAGCACACAATTCACAGGTTCTGCTCATTAACATCCAACCTGCCCTTCATTTTGATGGCAACTGCATATGATTTTATTTCTACTTAATATCCTCACACATTTTAAGAACAATGATATATAATGGCTTACACACTGCAAGTCTCAGATTACTGGTCAGATAAATGAAGCATGGCCAACAAACGCAAAACTGGAAGACAGAGTTGTATATTTGCAACCAATAATCATGACAGGTTGTGTGATCACTAGGTGCACTACATCCAAAAATAATAAATGTACAAATAACACTTGTATGGTTTGATATCACTGTAGATGCTGTTGTAGTTGGTTGTGTGCAGAATGAGTTAAGTTCTTTGCTGCAAAACCGTTTGTGTGGCAAAGAGGGATAAGGCACCCATCCTGTGTTCTGAAGGTGCATTGCAGTGACAGTTCAAATTTAGATCTATGTAGACATATCTAATGTGAGCCATCATTTTCTTGTGTGTATGTCATACATTGATTTTCCTCATTTCAACTACTTGCCTTCCCGTTCTTCTCAATTTCTGTATTTGTTTGTCTATGTTTTGGGAGGGGGGCACTGTTTGCATGATGGGATGCTTAGCACAATCACAGAAAAGGAGGAAATAAATGCTGGGTTTGGCAGTGCTTATCTCATTTGAGCATAGAGCATCAGTGTGCAAACTGGAAAACTGGACCCCCCCATCCCCAGAAGCAGACAGGACCCAGACAGCCAGAAACAGAAACCAGATGCATTCAATTAATGCTTTTGGGTATTGTGTAAACCCTTTATTCAGCGTTGTGTGATGGTTAACAGTGAGATCTTAAGAATGATTAATAAAATAAGGAATATCATGTAACTATTCCTGCGGCAGCAGTGTAAGTGTAGGGCTGGAGTACAGATGGTCCTGGGTTCTAGTACAGGGTGTGCAACCTTTTTTTTTCACTGTTGTGACATTGCAGTCTATAGCAATGAACTGAAAGATAGACAGGTGCTATTTCAGCCTTCTTGTGGCAACAGATGTAAGTGGAAGACTGTCATACACATGCTCCTGGATTCGCATACTGGATATTCCATACACTTTTACTGTTTTTCCATTTCCCATTATAGTCACTCTCCCTTATAACACTGGACATAGTGGAGCTGATATTAATTATATGTATGAGGGCTGAGACAGTAGTATTTTGTCAGCTATTTATTTATCTATGTATTATCACATGTATCAGATGTATGACTGTGGGTATACTGTGTACTATATTCTTGTATGTATAATTCTGCTATCTGGACTGGCATGGTCTTCACATTTACCTAACACACATACACAACTGCCTGTATGTCCAATAACCTTACCTTCGAATTTTAATTGCAATGATGTAATACCTCACTGCTGCTCTCCGCTTACCATTATGCAAATGCATTGCTTGGGTGTGCACACTGCCATGCAATGCATTTGCACTATGATAAACAGAGCGTAACAGTTTCAAACAGTATGTGCACTCCAGTAAACACAATAACTGGAAATGGCAGGAAAGCATCAGTCTCCATTGCTTTAGATCTGTGGCAGACATGGCAGGCATTTATGAAGAAGGTGCCTGGTTTAGGACACAGAGGTGGGGTGTCCAGGAGTTCAAGATTTTGTTTGGACTCCTAGTTAAGAACCACAGCAGTAAGCAGTGGGACTATTTTGGCTCCTAGTATAAGTCTGACACTTGGGATAGTTTAGCCTGGGCTGTATCCAGTGCCACCGGTAGCCTGTGCAGTGGAGAGCTATACAGGCATCATTATAATGACCTATGGAGGAGAAAGAGGGATACACTCAACCACTGGGTTGAGAAATTTAGAACTGAGAACATCCCACACCTAATTAAGTATCATCTACAGAGAATACTTGTAAGACTTAGAAAGCTGAATATAGGCATTCATAATGGTCTTCTGTTTTGTTCTGTTATTTCCACAACTGTCAGTGACTGTGAGTGCAATATCTGAACCCATTGGGCTAGACTGGCAAGGATGAGGGAAGCATGTGGTATGTATGGAGCAGAAGAGTACTGTTATTATAGCACTCAAAGTTAAAAGATAGCTTTTTTGGTATATTATATAGTTGTATCACACTGAGCATGCATATCTGAACTATAAAAGCAAGTATACATGCATTAATCTGTAGCACAAACTAAGAATAAAATATTAGACATTAGTCAGAGGTTGTGTGTTCAAATACCAGACTTTCCAGCTATACAATACTGTTAATTCTTCAATAATATTTAAATTAAAGTAAAATCTCAATGCCAGTGGCATGTGTCCTGCTGTAAACTGTAATATGTATAACTGAAACACACATATATGCAGTATATACACATGTCAAGGATTACTTGCTGAAATCTGTATTATAGTGTGCATTTGTTAGGGACTGTTAGTCTTAAGTATAAAAGTTAAGAAAATAGAGTCAAATAATTGTAATAATGCATAGTATGTGACATATGAAGGTACTAATCTTATCTCTTCTTTTCCTCTCACCCCATCCCTTATCTATCTTTTTTATTTTATTTTTATATTATTTTATATTATTTGTAAAAAAAAAAAAGTCTGTGTCTTTTTTATTTTATTTTATTGCAAAAATAATTTTATTTTTTTTTTATTTAATTTTTTTTAATTTTATTATGTGTCATCAAAATGTGTCCATGTCATCCATGTGTATCACATCACTAAATGCTTCACAGCCTAGAGGGGTAGGCCTGTGCCACAGGATCTGCCTGCCCTCCTCCACTGTCTTCAGCACCAATACCTAGCATGTCTGGGAGTCAACCTAGCAGCACTGCCTCTGCTGCCTCTGCACTACCTCTGGGAGTAGAGACAAGGGTGGTGATTTTATCACCCACATTGAGTTGCCAGAGATGGTGCATATGGTTGTGTTCCACATCATTGGTGCACACCTATGCTGGCTGGGGAGTCTGCTCTTCCTCATTTTGCATAGTACTATGAGGAGAAGAAGGAGACATCAAGCACTGCAGCCAGTGGCAGAATGAGGTGACAGTAATGGAAGTCCAGTGGGTGAGGACTAATTTCTCACTGTTTCCCAGCTTGAGGACCATGGGTTCAGGATGTCCTCAACCTCACTGCAATCATTGTGTCCCCAACCTTTTGTACCCATCACTGTCCCTGCCTCTTGTCTTGTTTGTCTTGTCTGCCTGCGATTGCTTCCTCACCAACCCAACTTGCCTGCCCCAGACATACCTATGTCCCTTCTCCAACATACCAGTCTTTCTCTCAAAAAAAATATAAATAAAAATAAATAAATAAATAAATAAATGGGCACCTGTTCCAGAAAAAAAATCATCCCATACATAGCGCTCCATTTCATACACATGGCTTCTTGACACAATTGATTCAGTCCAATTGGCTATACAACTGATTGTGTTGTGGTTACCCCTTTCTCTGGAGGTGACAGTCCAAATTCAGTTACTATTTTCCACATGTTCACTTTACAGTGTTAAAGAAATGGATAACTATGGTTCCTTCCTACGTCCTTCCTGCACATTCCTGTCTTGCTTTCCCTTTGTTTTTCCCCCTACTTGCTTCCCATGTCACCACTGTCCTGTCTACCACATTTCACCTCTTTATTCCTTTGTGCAGCAATGGTGAATGGCAGCAATGTATATAAATGTATTTAAAAGTATTATATACACATGTATTCAAACCTAGTACCATCAAACCTAGTACCATCTGGCCAATGTTTCAGTGTATTAACACATGCTGCCACATAGTTGGTTAAGCAGCTGGTATGTTTCATTGACTCAGTACTAACTGTCAGACTTTAGCAATGCGGCTTATGTTTGCGCACTACTTAGCTATGCGCAAAATGTATATCTCGCATGCGTATGCACTTTGCTAACCATCATGCGCAAAACTACTGCTTGCAGTGCTATGGAAATGTGCATAGTATGTTGAATTACTGTTGTTTACTGTCCATTCCCTGTGTATGGCATGAAATTACATGTGGAAATATTACAAAATTAGGGCCCTATCTAACAATATGTCTCATATTTACAATACATTCATGTTTTGCTCTCCCAAGCACTGCAACTGTGATGTCTAAGTACTTTTTCCACACATATGTCAACCACAGTACAAAATGTAATATTAAATGTTGTGTGCTATGCAATGCACATCAATCTGTTAACATGCAGAACTACAGCTATTGACCCATATGCATAAAAAGCCTTATCTGCAAGACAAGGGAAGGAATAAACATGGACCATATACACAGGGACATAGGTGACCTTCAATACACTTGGTCCAACCCATTTTGATTTTGTCAGTGGTAGATCTTGCTTATTGAACTTTGTGGACTTTTTGGATTCTGAACCCAATGACCTGGATGAGGGATAACAGGACATACCACCTATGCTGAGTTATCCAAGGCCTTTGACACTGTCCTCCATTCATGTCTCATAGTAAATATCTCCCATGTGGGAATTAAGCCATACAGTAGTAGAGAGATAGGCAGCTAGCTCGCTGACAGAACATACACTCTCAAAGTTGGGGACTGCACCTCCTCACTAAACACATACGATTAGAATACCACAAGGGTCTCTGCTGGGTCCTTAACTGTTTGCAAACTTCATCCTTGAAGCACAGGCAATGGTAGATGGCCCATGGTTTACCAAGCTTGCAGAAGACTGGTAACTGGATGCACTAATATAGCATTCCCCAATGATGGTAACATATTATAGAAGGGGCTGCCACACACACACACACACACACACACAATTGGTGTCAAACTCATTGACTGAACTTTAAAGCATACAATGGCTCATTGTCCTCTTTGGCAATGAAGTACCCCTGCTAATTATGATATACATAGCACCCTTCTAAGCTCAGACAGCATGTTGTGAGACTTGGGAAGACATGTTGATAGCAATCTACACTTTCATCAGTATGTGTCCATTGTGGTGACACACACATTCTGCATTGCGCACATCATACATCTGAACATCACATGCAAGACAGATCATACCTTTGCTTACTCTACCCTTATCAGACCACTAATTGAGTACAATGTTCCCTTCTGGCTGTACCTTACCAGACACCTGCAACAATTGGAGAAAACACAGGCTTGTGCCAGGGAGACTCCAGGGCCTCCAAACATGACAAACAAGGAAAGAGTGAAAGATTTGACTCACCAACTTTCACAGTATGTGTTCTGTTTGCAAGTCAATTGGTTATCCGTTTACTGATGTAAGGGTTAATGCCCTGATGGGAGGGTTTCTGAATGATGCCTGCATGGGGGATTGTGTCAAAACCCTAGGCCAGATCATGATAGGCAGTATGCACTGTCTTACCTTCATCCAGGCCTGTTGCATGAAACAATGGTCTGTGCCAACATCTCAGATCATCTATGGCATGACTCAGCATATGCTACTTCCTGATATGGTTGAAGACACACTTCAGCACACCCTTCACATGGGCTATATTTACATACAACGGTGGACATCAAAATGCATCCATCTGAATAAGAGGGCACAGCACATAATGCAAGCATGTATAGTGACATATTGACTCTTCTTGACTATGAGGTGGTTCAACATGTGATCATGGACCTGTTCTACATGTACACGAGTCATATTTCAGCTGTGTGCAACAGACCTGTGTGAGTTAATGCTACATGTCTATTAGATCTGCTGGACGTCCTCAAAGAGGTCAATGAAAGTATGCATGATGACAATGGCATCATCTTGTGAAACTTGACCAGGTCAAGAATTTGACTCAAATCCACACTGAGATATTCACTCAACACAGTCATATGTGGCCATAAACAGCTATATCACCAAATGGGTAGAGCAGTGTATCACATATGTAGCATCTCACTATGCTGAAATGTATGACATGACCTATATCTCAGCTCCAGTGATGAGGTCTGTACATCAGGGCTGTCTGCTAGGCCCTTTTCTGTCCATTAGATAAGTGATGGACATCAGAGATGACATACACATGGTGTGCCCACACAACTGCCTGAAGGACTATAGAATATGGGTAAGTATTGACTCCAGCTGTGATATTACTATATTATAGACAATAGCAACACATAACAAACAGTGCTGCCACAGGCATGACAACACTTGCATTGACAAGACATATGGAGGATTTGTTTTAATTCAGGAAACAAACACTCCACCCCAAGTATAATGTGGATATCACACCCTATAATCAGACCAATAGGTATTTGACCCATATGTTGGGGTAGACAGTAAGTGGTGCATCCACCAGCATGTGGTCATAGTGCTGACTACTCCCTTGAATGTAACATAAGTACTGGGTAAGTGAAGGACATCCACATCTGAGGCCACAATACCTTCATGTTTCCCAGCCTTCATCACACCAATAACTGTGTACAAGGAACCTTTCTTCATGTACCTCCCGACAAATCTTCCAGTGATGTGTAATGAAAGCATACCACCTTTGTCACAGTGACATGTCACACAGCTTATTGGCCATACCTAGGTATTCTTTCTGTGGAATACACATGGGCACCTGATGGTGCACAACACCAATGAAGTTGTTACACCAGATGCATGTGTGCAACTTGATCTGCTAATGCACACACTACATACATAGGTGTTTGACAGCATTAATGATATGTATATCGTTCATAACAGTGTGGACTGTGCTCTCTCTCTCTCTCTCTCTCTCTATATATATATATATATATATATATATATATGCCATGCACACAAGGCAACTAGCCTGTATTGCCCATACTGTCGCATACAGGTATAGCAGTGTCCCATCTAACACCTTCAGCAGATATTACAGTACCAGGACAGTGTGCGTGTTACCTTTGAGTGTGGATGTATCATAATAGTTGTTCAAGTGTGTGTGTGTTTGTGGGGGGGGGTGTGCAGACTCATCTCTTATCATTTTAAATTACATATGTTATGTCAGAGGCATGTGCTTACTGGTGGTAATATTCTGATAATGTCCATGATTGTGGCTGGTTCTTGTAATGTTTTTCATGAGCCTTTAACTGTGCCCACCTTGCTGAAGACCTCTGCTGAGAGTGCACTCATATTCAGGCATATCAGTTTGCACAGCTTCACAAAATGCACCCCACCCCAGCTGTGTGTCAGATCCCTGATAAATGTCCTCTGCATTATTCATGTAAGGATGCATATCTCACACAGACATCCTCCACATTGTTATGCCACCTTGTGTGACAGTCACATAAAGCACATTTTCACTGCACATTCCATACTGTACCATATAGATTTGCAATTGGTGTTGCTGCTACAATAACCTTCCATTGACATGCCCTCCTCTGCTGCACACTAGGTAGTTTCACCGTTCCTCTTTCTCTGTGTTCATTTCTACAATTTGTGTGTGTGTCCCTGTTCAATACATACACTTCCCCAGAGCGTTCATTTTATGTGGCAGTCCATGCCCCATTACAGATCATTTATACAGCTTCAGTGCACAATGCCAGGAATGAGATGTCATAATATTCTGCACTGTAGATACACTGTCCTGTACTGTGCTTGGGTCATATACTTTACATTCATACCTCTCAACTCTCCAGACATCCCCAGGATGTCCACATGTTTTTCTTATCAAATTTGTGACTCTGTGCCATATCACTGGGATGATCTCAGGACTGATGTGAGTGCATATGACATATATTTGAGTTCACACCTCTCAACTGTCCTGATTTGTGCAGACTGCCCACGTTTCCTCTCATATTTTTGAGCTTTTCTTCATAATATTTTGGTTTTCTAGAAAATCATTGACATGCCATTGCAGACTGAAGTTAGAAACTGGTGACATACATTTGAGTTTCAAATTTCATGCTCTTCAGAAAATTCATGGTATTGTACAACCTATTATTCTTTCAACTTTCTAAGTTTGAAAGACCAGTATTAAAATTCTGTTGCTAGTTTTGGGCCGTTGTCCCCCCATTATTTATGGCTTTGTCCAGATTTCTTCCTCTAAGAGGTTGAGAGAATTTCATTCTAACACATTTCTATGTGACATCTATGTCAAATATGTCCCTGTTTTTGGTTATTTGTCCCTGCACTGTGTTGGCCTTTGTGCAGATGTGTTTCACTAACAGATTGACAGCTCTCTGTGAAGCCCTGGTGATCACTGTGGCATTTTGCACAAATCCACCGACTGTAGGTGCTCTGCTTTACACAGAATTTATATCCACATTCACTTACATGGTTTCCTGGCCAGCAGCACTGTTTCTAGCCAAGAATCCTAGCTTACACATGCTGTGCCCAATTAATATCCACTGTGGGCTACCACTCGTCGGGTACCATTATGCAAACATGTAAACTCCATGTAGACTTTTCACCGAGCCTACATGGAGGTTACTGTATCTCAGAGAAAGTTAATAGTTTTGGAGATTCACTTGTCTACTTGCAATCTGTTGGCCTATAGGAAGCTTGGTTGCACTAAAGGTTGATATTTCCTCAACTTTGTATCAGTATCAAGATTAATTCTGAAGGAAGTTAGTGGTTGACTGTTCTGGTTATAAAAAAACATACTCCATAATCATAGAAGCTGTTGCATGATTTGTCTGTCACATTTTATTTCTCTTTTTATCAAATTATTTTTTCAATACTAGGTTCCCTAATCTGGAAGTAACTCCACTATTGTTGCATTCATGGCATACATTTTCATGTGAAGTGGATCAGGCATTCCCTTACAGACCAAGAAGAGATCATGTTTGCATAGTAACAAGAAGAGACATGTTTGCATAGTAACAAAATATGACATCTAAATAATTCAATTTTTTCTTCTCTGATTATTTGAGCAATGTATCATTCTGCTTTTTTCAAATTATAATAACTTATTCAAAAGCTAGACCATGTGGTTTTGTATAGCAATAACTGATGCCTGTGTGTGGTATATTGAAGATTTACCCATGGTTGCTGTGGTTTAATCATGAGGGTGAAACCTGAGTGATTAAACAAGGGCAACCATCAATAAATCTTTAATATATGACACCTAGGGGTTGGTTATTGTTATTATGCAATAATATTATATAAGAAAGATACTTATTTACATAATGGGCAGGATTCATGAAGGCTTGCACGGAGTGTAAGAGACGTGCAACACTCCATGCAAGCCTCGCGATCCAGGAACAGCCCTAAACTCCGTGTAAGAGACCAGCTAAAACGTCTCTTACACGGACTAGGCGTGGACAAGCTAAATACCTCACTTGCATTAGAAAGGTATGCAAATGAGGTGTATTAGTGATCCACGAAGCAGAAACCAGTCCGTGTAGGAGACGTTTTAGCTGCAGAAATGTACTCAGTTGACAACTGAGTACATTTCTGCAAAATCCACAACGGAGCGATGTCAGCTCCCAAAAAAGGTTGCATATGAATCAGGCAGCATGCCATTGGCCAAATATGTGGCCATTGGCAAGATAACCCGATGCAAAAATATTAAAAATATATATATTTTTTTCGGCAATCGCCGATGTTTAAACCCAGCGCAGCCCCACGCAAATGGGCTGCGCTCTATAAAAGCATAAAAAAGAAGGGTATAAACCCACAAATGTGGGATTCATGTAATACATGGAATGACAATGCAGGGACCAGCAGACCAAAACCAACATGGCCACCGTGTAGTGGTTGCTAAGGGGGGAAGCTGAGTCTAAGACATGTAACTAAGCATTAGTAGGCAATCTTATGTAAATGAGGGTTAGGATACTGAATACCACAGTCACATAGCAAATGAGCACGGCCTGAGTAGTGTAAGAGATACAAAAGGGGGAGGAATAGAGTAGGAGATAGGTGACATCACTGGGGGGAATGGTAGAAAGAAACGCAGTTCATTGGAGGCCAGTGTAACATGACAGATGACAGGCACAGATCATGGAAAGAGGTGTGCCACTAGATAAGTCATGGAAAGACAAGAAATGGAAGGTGTACACTGTTACCTACACTAAAGTTTCTTGCTGGCCGTGCATGTGCACGTGTGCGGACAATGAACCGCGAGTAAGGCAGTGTGCACGCGTGTAAGGCAGTGTGAGTATGTTGGAAGCTGTTGGCAGACGTGTAACAGTGTTTGCGCGGGTGTACGCGCGTGTAAGACAGTCTGAGTATGTTGGAGGCTGTTGGCAGACGTGTAACAGTGTTTGCGCGGGTGTACGTGCATTTAAACCTGAATAAGTAGATCCTTAACCGTGTAAGCACGTGAGCGCGCGTTTAAGCCACTGTGAGCGTGTTTCAGATAGTATGCAAGTTGCTCCCCCCTGAGGAAACAGAGAGGAAAAAGAAAGCAACAGAATTAATAGGAAGCTAGCAGGGATAACTGCTGAAGCTAGCAGGTGAAAATAATTAGAAGCAGGCAATTACACAGGCAAATTAGTAGCCCAGGCCAGCACTTAAAACACTGCAAACAGTAGTGCAGGATGTTGTCATTAAGAGACACTGCAAAACAGGAGTAAGCTAATAGAAGTGAAAACTGAAAAAGCTGAACTCAGAGCAGAAATGCTAGGGGCTGCCATAGCTATCTTAATGAGACATAGGCGACTTGCTGAGGGTGGTGACAATGCAGATGGTGCCAGACAACCCACAGTGAGGAGACGGAGAAGAGTGTACAGGCCCAGGGTCACCTACCACGGGTTACATGAGCTGGAGATAGTAGAGCGCTATAGAGTGGACAGAGAGCTCCTGCAGCAGATTGTTGAGCTGTGCAGGCCACGCCTCACACACAGAACCAACAGAGGGGAACTCATCCCAGTGGAAACCAAGGTATGTGTTGGCCTAAGAATACTAGCAACAGGTACCTTCCAGAGACCAACTGGCGATATGATGGGGATATCACAGGCATCAGCCTCCAGGGTACTACACCAGTTCCTGGATGCCATGTCAGCACATGTCGGTGATCATGTATATTTCCCCAATTTCCCCAATGCCCGTGAGGTATTGGCCAGCAATATGCGTCTCTTCCAGCAAATAGCAGAATACCCTGAGGTACTGGGTGCTATAGACTGCACGCACATACGCATCAAAGCACCAGCAGGAGAGCGGGTAGGGCCTACATAAACCGCAAGGGCTTCCCCTCCATCAACTGCCAGGTCATGTGTGATGCCCAGGGCATAATAATGAATGTGTGTGCTGGCTGCCCTGGGAGTTATCACGATTCCCACATCTGGCATTTGACGCAGCTGTACCAGACATTTGCCAATGGGGACGTCCCACACGGACACCTAGTGGGGGATGCAGGTTATGCACTGGAGCCGTGGCTGATGACACCCATCAGAAACGCACACACACCTGAACAGGAACGCCATAATGAGGCACACGCACAAACACGTAATGTGATAGAGCGTGTGTTTGGGCTGCTCAAGTCACGGTTCCGGTGTCTGGACACATCTGGTGGAGCCTTGCAGTACACACCAACTACATGTACCCAAATTGTCATGGTATGTGCTATGCTACATAATATGATCTTGCGAAAACAGCTGCAGCAGGACCAGCATAGGGCCAGCCTAAACAGACCCCCACCATTGCCAAGGCCAGCACAGGCAGAGCGTGACTCGGAGGAGGAACAACCTGAGCCTGTCCCAGTAGGCAGAAGGAGGCGTGCCCAGTATGCCCTGGCCTTGGCAAAGAGGCAACGCATAGCACATACATTGGCTCAGTAGGAACCTTGGGAATGATCCCCCTCTCTGACTCACTCATATAGTAACAGGGATGCCTAACATGACACAACCTGCTCTCAAACATGTACAGGGAAGTGTAATATGCGCATCCGACAGAGGTAGCCCTGCTGCACCACCTGAGGCATGAATGCTATGTGTCAAGTAATGTAACACCAAGTACTATATGCACACCTGAGGACCCTGACTAACATCCTATCCTGACCAAGCATCATGCCACAACATGACAACGAGATGATCAAGTGCAACAATTGACTGAAGTATCGCAGTTAGTCAAAGGGGACCCAATGTGTGCCAGTCTGGGATGACATGCTGAGCATGACATGATGCACCACCCGCTAGGACTGGCGTGTACCTATCAGTGCAGGCCGTATGGATACTGGCAAAGGCTGTCGTCACCCACAGTGTGCTCTGAATAGGTAAGGCTCAAAAGACAAACCTATCTCCATAGGTACCAGAAGGGATAAGAATAAGATAATGGATAAGTTGAAACAGCAAGATGCATGCAGTCTGGACTCACCCAGTATGGAGAATGTTGATAACTGTGCTGTAACAGAACACTGAGGCAAGGCCCACAACAGCACCCGAACACTACCAGTTTACACCTCATACTGTGCTGTACAGCCGCAAAACTTGGAACAAGCTACAAAAGGAGGGTGACTAGCAAGAATTGTCAAGGATAACCACACCCCATGTCGGTACCACAACAAAAGCAGCATGGACTAGCCATGCTCAAGTAACAGTGGCTAAAACTGCCCCCCAGTTTATAGCCTGCTACAGACTACTGTCCCAACACCAGGAACTGCATCTGGCCTATGCTGGAATACATGAATATATCAAGTCCTCCAACCCACATTATATTGGGTGACTGCAAATACCCAGACATAGACTTGGAACATTATACTAGCTCTAACAGTGTCGGACAAAGGTTCATAGAATCCACAAACCAAAAGGCCCAGGAACAACGTACCACTCCCACAAGAGGGGTAAGCATACCGGATGTGATAAACAGCAACATGGGTACTGGATGTCAAGATGAGAAGTGTATTGCTCACTGGTAAAACCAGACCATAGAGTAATCACACTGGATATACAAAACCTGACCACAGTCCCTGTCCGGGAAACCACAGTGGAAAACATGTGTTAAGCAATACCTGCACTCCTCCAAACTGATGTGGAATCCATTAAAGGTCCCGTGCAGGTGCAAAATATGGGCCACACCTCAGAACCTGTAATACAGCCATTCCATGAACACTGCCAGGAATGCTTGGATTATGCAGTCCTAAATTAAAACAAGACACAGTGCCTAAATCTGGCATGGTGGACACCAGCCATAACCAAAACATGCAAGAGAACGAGGAAGCTACTACATGATAGAGCAAACATAAACAATGAAGTAAGCACAGATCAGTAGTATGGCAATAACATCTGTCCACACATGCAATCCACTAAGGCCAGCCACAACAAGTGGAATCTGTGAATCCTGAGGCAATGTCACACCTGGCCCAAGTACACAGACAACCCCCAACTCCACCCAAGAAATACAATATATGTGAGAGATGCAACCATCCATCCAAACTGGAGGCTGAGCTCCCTCAACTCAGTACTCCCAAAACAAGTCAGTAGGAGAAGGTAACCACACACACCACAAACACAGTCCCACATAGACCTATCACAACTGCAAACCAAACACATAAACACAGACAAACATTCCCAGAGGCACAAATTACAAACACAGCACACCAACAGAGGCCTCTAAAGCAGACACCCAATCAAACAGCCCCCAAACATAGCACATGCAACACATAGCACACAAAGCTGGTGTGCCAAACAGTCACAGGCCAGAAGGAGAAACAACATGCCTGATACAGTTGTAATAGGTGACTCCATAGTCAGACACACTGCTGTCCTGCACATCAGACTGAACAAGGGAAAGGGTACAGTAAGCTGCCTGTAGGCTGCCACAACATGCCACATAACAGAAGTATGTAGGTCACTCCAAAGCAAGTAGAAATATGATGCAGTCATAGTCCATGCTGGTGTGAATGACCTGAGATGTACCGCCCTAGACTACAGGAAAAGAGACATAGATGAGCTATCTGATTATGTAGTCCAGGCCGGTATGACACTCACCATTCGCAGCATCCTACCTTTACAAGAGTAATGCCACAGTACAAACACGAAATGATCAGTCATAGCAAGTGGCAGACTTACTGGTGTTATTCCAAGGGGATGCAATGTCTGTCTACCTGGGATGTCATGCTTGACAAGCCACGCAGCTGTCCTTGGGATGGCCTGCACCTGTTACCCCTGGGCGTCTGAATATTGGATAAGGCCTTTGCCACCTCCATAGAGCCTTTCATAGGCAAGGATGAAAAGACTGACCTACCACCCTACAAAACATAAGTGGGAAGAAACATAAGGGAAATGCTGACCAATGCCAGATGTGTACACCCCAATATGCATGCCCCCGAGGCCATCCCCAGAATGGAGAACATCAATGTCTGTGCAGTGACAGAATCCTGCTGCAAGCCTCCTGATAGCACACCAGCACTAAGGTTATACCACGTATCATGTGTCATGGCCCCAAACCCTGGAACGAAACATAAAAGGAGGGTGAGTATCCATAGTCAGCACAGACACCCATACGTCCAGGTAACTGACAATGCACAAGGCACTGGAGTACACACATGTGCAACTAACTGTAGGCAAGACTGCTGTGCAGTCTGTAGCATGCTACAGACCGCACTCTCACACACAATAACCCCACCCAGCCGTCCTGAAGACAATGGACAGTATGAATGTCCCACCAAATAACAAACAAGGTACCACAAATTACCACATAGGTGGTAAAACCAGTATGTATAGAAAGAGGAACCAGGGACCTAGGGACACACGTGGACAGTAACCTGTTATGTGACACCCACATTGCCAATGTGGCTAGGAAGACTGTCTACATTTGACACCGTAGCAGGAAAGGGGTCACATCTACGGCAACAGAGGTCAATGAAAGCATACCACCTTTGTCACAGTGACATGTCATTACACAGCTTATTTGGCCATACCTAGGTATTCTTTCTGTGGAATACACATGGGCACCTGATGGTGCACAACACCAATGAAGTTGTTACACCAGATGCATGTGTGCAACTTGATCTGCTAATGCACACACTACATACATAGGTGTTTGACAGCATTAATGATATGTATATCGTTCATAACAGTGTGGACTGTGCTCTCTCTCTCTCTCTCTCTCTATATATATATATATATATATATATATATATATATATATGCCATGCACACAAGGCAACTAGCCTGTATTGCCCATACTGTCGCATACAGGTATAGCAGTGTCCCATCTAACACCTTCAGCAGATATTACAGTACCAGGACAGTGCGTGTTACCTTTGAGTGTGGATGTATCATAATAGTTGTTCAAGTGTGTGTGTGTTTGTGGGGGGGGGTGTGCAGACTCATCTCTTATCATTTTAAATTACATATGTTATGTCAGAGGCATGTGCTTACTGGTGGTAATATTCTGATAATGTCCATGATTGTGGCTGGTTCTTGTAATGTTTTTCATGAGCCTTTAACTGTGCCCACCTTGCTGAAGACCTCTGCTGAGAGTGCACTCATATTCAGGCATATCAGCTTGCACGGCTACTCAAAATGCACCACACCCCAGCTGTGTGTCAGATCCCTGATAAATGTCCTCTGCATTATTCATGTAAGGATGCATATCTCACACAGACATCCTCCACATTGTTATGCCACCTTGTGTGACAGTCACATAAAAGCACATTTTCACTGCACATTCCATACTGTACCATATAGATTTGCAATTGGTGTTGCTGCTACAATAACCTTCCATTGACATGCCTCCTCTGCTGCACACTAGGTAGTTTCACCGTTCCTCTTTCTCTGTGTTCATTTCTACAATTTGTGTGTGTGTCCCTGTTCAATACATACACTTCCCAGAATTCATTTTATGTGGCAGTCCATGCCCCATTACAGATCATTTATACAGCTTCAGTGCACAATGCCAGGAATGAGATGTCATAATATTCTGCACTGTAGATACACTGTCCTGTACTGTGCTTGGGTCATATACTTTACATTCATACCTCTCAACTCTCCAGACATCCCCAGGATGTCCACATGTTTTTCTTATCAAATTTGTGACTCTGTGCCATATCATTGGGCTGGGATGATCTCAGGACTGATGTGAGTGCATATGACATATATTTGAGTTCACACCTCTCAACTGTCCTGATTTGTGCAGACTGCCCACGTTTCCTCTCATATTTTTGAGCTTTTCTTCATAATATTTTGGTTTTCTAGAAAATCATTGACATGCCATTGCAGACTGAAGTTAGAAACTGGTGACATACATTTGAGTTTCAAATTTCATGCTCTTCAGAAAATTCATGGTATTGTACAACCTATTATTCTTTCAACTTTCTAAGTTTGAAAGACCAGTATTAAAATTCTGTTGCTAGTTTTGGGCCGTTGTCCCCCCATTATTTATGGCTTTGTCCAGATTTCTTCCTCTAAGAGGTTGAGAGAATTTCATTCTGCACATTTCTATGTGACATCTATGTCAAATATGTCCCTGTTTTTGGTTATTTGTCCCTGCACTGTGTTGGCCTTTGTGCAGATGTGTTTCACTAACAGATTGACAGCTCTCTGTGAAGCCCTGGTGATCACTGTGGCATTTTGCTTTCTACAAATCCACCGACTGTAGGTGCTCTGCTTTACACAGAATTTATATCCACATTCCTTACATGGTTTCCTGGCCAGCAGCACTGTTTCTAGCCAAGTCCTAGCTTACATGCTGTGCCCAATTAATATCCACTGTGGCCATACCACTCGGGTACCATTATGCAAACATGTAAACTCCATGTAGACTTTTCACCGAGCCTACATGGAGGTATTAATACTGTATCTCAGAGAAAGTTAATAGTTTTGGAGATTCACTTGTCTACTTGCAATCTGTTGGCCTATAGGAAGCTTGGTTGCACTAAAGGTTGATATTTCCTCAACTTTGTATCAGTATCAAGATTAATTCTGAAGGAAGTTATTGGTTGACTGTTCTGGTTATAAAAAACATACCCATAATCATAGAAGCTGTTGCATGATTTGTCTGTCACATTTTATTTCTCTTTTTATCAAATTATTTTTTCAATACTAGGTTCCCTAATCTGGAAGTAACTCCACTATTGTTGCATTCATGGCATACATTTTCATGTGAAGTGGATCAGGCATTCCTTACAGACCAAGAAGAGATCATGTTTGCATAGTAACAAGAAGAGACATGTTTGCATAGTAACAAAATATGACATCTAAATAATTCAATTTTTTCTTCTCTGATTATTTGAGCAATGTATCATTCTGCTTTTTTCAAATTATAATAACTTATTCAAAAGCTAGACCATGTGGTTTTGTATAGCAATAACTGATGCCTGTGTGGTATATTGAAGATTTACCCATAGTTGCTGTGGTTTAATCATGAGGGTGAAACCTGAGTGATTAAACAAGGGCAACCATCAATAAATCTTTAATATACTTATTGACACCTAAGTTGGTTATTATTATGCAATAATAATATTATATAAGAAAGATACTTATTTACATAATGGGCAGGATTCATGAAGGCTTGCACGGAGTATAAGAGACGTGCAACACTCCATGCAAACCTCGCGATCCAGGAACAGCCCTAAACTCCGTGTAAGAGACCAGCTAAGCGCTCTTACACGGACTAAGCGTGGATAAGCTAAATACCTCACTTGCATTAGAAAGGTATGCAAATGAGGTGTATTAGTGATCCTGAAGCAGAAACCAGTCCGTGTAGGAGCGTTTTAGCTGCAGAAATGTACTCAGTTGACAACTGAGTACATTTCTAAAATCTATTAAACAACGAGCGATGTCGAGAAAGCTCCCAAAAGGTTGCATATGAATCAGGCAGCATGCCATTGGCCAAATATGTGCCATTGGCAAGATAACCCGATGCAAAAATATTAAAAATATATATATTTTTTTCGGCAATCGCCGATGTTTAAACCCAGCGCAGCCCCACGCAAATGGGCTGCGCCTATAAAACATAAAAAGAAGGGTATAAACCCACAAATGTGGGATCATGTAATACGGAATGACAATGCAGGACCAGCAGACCAAAACCAACATGGCCACCGTGTAGTGGTTGCTAAGGGGAAGCTGAGTCTAAGACATGTAACTAAGCATTAGTAGGCAATCTTATGTATGGAGGGTTAGATACTGAATACCACAGTCACATAGCAAATGAGCACGGCCTGAGTAGTGTAAGAGATACAAAAGGGGGAGGAATAGAGTAGGAGATAGGTGACATCACTGGGGGAATGGTAGAAAGAAACGCAGTTCATTGGAGGCCAGTGTAACATGACAGATGACAGGCACAGATCATGGAAAGAGGTGTGCCACTAGATAAGTCATGGAAAGACAAGAAATGGAAGGTGTACACTGTTACCTACACTAAAGAAGTTTCTTGCTGGCGTGCATGTGCACGTGCGGACAATGAACCGCGGTAAAGGCAGTGTGCACGTAAGGCAGTGTGAGTATGTTGGAAGCTGTTGGCAGGCGGTAATGATTGAGTGTTTGCGCTGGTGTACGCGTGTAAGACAGTCTGAGTATGTTGGAGGCTGTTGGCAGACGTGTAACAGTGTTTGCGCGGGTGCGTGCATTTAAACCTGAATAAGTAGATCCTTAACCGTGTAAGCACGTGAGCTGCTGAAAGCCACTGTGGCGTGTTTCAGATAGTATGCAGTTGCTCCCCTGAGGAAACAGAGAGAGGAAAAGAAAGCAACAGAATTAATAGGAAGTTAGCAGGGATAACTGCTGAAGCTAGCAGGTGAAAATAATTAGAAGCAGGCATTACACAGGCAAATTAGTAGCCCAGGCCAGCACTTAAAACACTGCAAACAGTAGTGCAGGATGTTGTCATTAAGAGACACTGCAAAACAGGAGTAAGCTAATAGAAGTGAAAACTGAAAAAGCTGAACTCAGAGCAGAAATGCTAGGGGCTGCCATAGCTATCTTAATGAGACATAGGCGACTTGCTGAGGTGGTGACAATGCAGATGGTGCCAGACAACCCACAGTGAGGAGACGGAGAAGAGTGTACAGGCCCAGGGTCACCTACCACGGGTTACATGAGCTGGAGATAGTAGCGCTATAGAGTGGACAGAGAGCTCCTGCAGCAGATTGTTGAGCTGTGCAGGCCACGCCTCACACACAGAACCAACAGAGGGGAACTCATCCCAGTGGAAACCAAGGTATGTGTTGGCCTAAGAATACTAGCAACAGGTACCTTCCAGAGACCAACTGGCGATATGATGGGGATATCACAGGCATCAGCCTCCAGGGTACTACACAGTTCCTGGATGCCATGTCAGCACATGTCGGTGATCATGTATATTTCCCCAATTTCCCCAATGCCCGTGGAGGTATTGGCCAGCAATATGCGTCTCTTCCAGCAAATAGCAGAATACCCTGAGGTACTGGGTGCTATAGACTGCACATACGCATCAAAGCACCAGCAGGAGAGCGGGTAGGGCCTACATAAACCGCAAGGGCTTCCCCTCCATCAACTGCCAGGTCATGAGTGATGCCCAGGGCATAATAATGAATGTGTGTGCTGGCTGCCCTGGGAGTTATCACGATTCCCACATCTGGCATTTGACGCCTGTACCAGACATTTGCCAATGGGGACGTCCATTATGGACACCTAGTGGGGGATGCAGGTTATGCACTGGGCCGTGGCTGATGACACCCATCAGAAACGCACACACACCTGAACAGGAACGCCATAATGAGGCACACGCACAAACACGTAATGTGATGAGCGTGTGTTTGGGCTGCTCAAGTCACGGTTCCGGTGTCTGGACACATCTGGTGGAGCCTTGCAGTACACACCAACTACATGTACCCAAATTTTAAATTTGTCATGGTATGTATATGCTACATAATATGATCTTGCGAAAACAGCTGCAGCAGGACCAGCATAGGGCCAGCCTAAACAGACCCCCACCATTGCCAAGGCCAGCACAGGCAGAGCGTGACTCGGAGGAGGAACAACCTGAGCCTGTCCCAGTAGGCAGAAGGAGGCGTGCCCAGTATGCCCTGGCCTTGGCAAAGAGGCAACGAACACATACATTGGCTCAGTAGGAACCTTGGGAATGATACCCCTCTCTGACTCACTCATATAGTAACAGGGATGCCTAACATGACACAACCTGCTCTCAAACATGTACAGGGAAGTGTAATATGCATCCGACAGAGTAGCCCTGCTGCACCACCTGAGGCATGAATGCTATGTGTCAAGTAATGTAACACCAAGTACTATATGCACACCTGAGTATCCTGACTAACATCCTATCCTGGCCAAGCATCATGCCACAACATGACAACGAGATGATCAAGTGCAACAATTGACTGAAGTATCGCAGTTACCCAAAGCGGACCCAATGTGTGCCAGTCTGGGATGACGCTGAGCATGACATGATGCACCACCCGCTAGGACTGGCGGTACCTATCAGTGCAGGCCGTATGGATACTAGCAAAGGCTGTCGTCACCACAGTGTGCTCTGAATAGGTAAGGCTCAAAAGACAAACCTATCTCCATAGGTACCAGAAGGGATAAGAATAAGATAATGGATAAGTTGAAACAGCAAGATGCATGCAGTCTGGACTCACCCAGTATGGAGAATGTTGATAACTGTGCTGTAACAGAACACTGAGGCAAGGCCCACAACAGCACCCGAACACTACCAGTTTACACCTCATACTGTGCTGTACAGCCGCAAAACTTGGAACAAGCTACAAAAGGAGGGTGACTAGCAAGAATTGTCAAGGATAACCACACCCCCATGTCGGTACCACAACAAAAAGCAGCATGGACTAGCCATGCTCAAGTAACAGTGGCTAAAACTGCCCCCCAGTTTATAGCCTGCTACAGACTACTGTCCCAACACCAGGACTGCATCCGGCCTATGCTGGAATACATGAATATATCAAGTCCTCCAACCCACATTATATTGGGTGACTGCAAATACCTGACATAGACTTGGAACATTATACTAGCTCTAACAGTGTAGCCGGACAAAGGTTCATAGAATCCACAAACCAAAGGCCCAGGAACAACGTACCACTCCCACAAGAGGGGTAAGCATGCGGATGTGATAAACAGCAACATGGGTACTGGATGTCAAGATGAGAAGTGTATTGCTCACTGGTAAACCAGACCATAGAGTAATCACCCTGGATATACAAAACCTGACCACAGTCCCTGTCCGGGAAACCACAGTGGAAAACATGTGTTAAACAATACCTGCACTCCTGCAAACTGATGTGGAATCCATGAAAGGTCCCGTGCAGGTGCAAAATATAGGCCACACCTCAGAACCTGTAATACAGCCATTCCATGAACACTGCCAGGAATGCTTGGATTATGCAGTCCTAAATTAAACAAGACACAGTGCCTAAATCTGGCATGGTGGACACCAGCCATAACCAAAACATGCAAGAGAAAGGAAGCTACTACATGATAGAGCAAACATAAACAATGAAGTAAGCACAGATCAGTAGTATGGCAATAACATCTGTCCACACATGCAATCCACTAAGGCCAGCCACAACAAGTGGAATCTGTGAATCCTGAGGCAATGTCACACCTGGCCCAAGTACACAGACAACCCTAACTCCACCCAAGAAATACAAAAATATGTGAGAGATGCAACCATCCATCCAAACTGGAGGCTGGAGCTCCCTCAACTCAGTACTCCCAAAACAAGTCCAGTAGGAGAAGGTAACCACACACACCACAAACACAGTCCCACATAGACCTATCACAACTGCAAACCAAACACATAAACACAGACAAACATTCCCAGAGGCACAAATTACAAACACAGCACACCAACAGAGGCCTCTAAAGCAGACACCCAATCAAACAGCCCCCAAACATAGCACATGCAACACATAGCACACAAAGCTGGTGTGCCAAACAGTCACAGGCCAGAAGGAGAAACAACATGCCTGATACAGTTGTAATAGGTGACTCCATAGTCAGACACACTGCTGTCCTGCACATCAGACTGAACAAGGAAAGGGTACAGTAAGCTGCCTGTAGGCTGCCACAACATGCCACATAACAGAAGTATGTAGGTCACTCCAAAGCAAGTAGAAATATGATGCAGTCATAGTCCATGCTGGTGTGAATGACCTGGAGATGTACCGCCCTAGACTACAGGAAAAAGAGACATAGATGAGCTATCTGATTATGTAGTCCAGGCGGTGCGACACTCACCATTCGCAGCATCCTACCTTTAAAGAGTAATGCCACAGTACAAACACGTGAAATGATCAGTCATAGCAAGTGGCAGACTTACTGGTGTTATTCCAAGGGGATGCAATGTCTGTCTACCTGGGATGTCATGCTTGACAAGCCACGCAGCTGTCCTTGGAATGGCCTGCACCTGTTACCCTGGGCGTCTGAATATTGATAAGGCCTTGCCACCTCCATAGAGCCTTTCATAGGCAAGGATGAAAAGACTGACCTACCACCCTACAAAACATAAGTGGGAAGAAACATAAGGGAAATGCTGACCAATGCCAGATGTGTACACCTAATATGCATGCCCCAGAGGCCATCCCCAGAATGGAGAACATCAATGTCTGTGCAGTGACAGAATCCTGCTGCAAGCCCTGATAGCACACCAGCACTAAGGTTATACCACGTATCATGTGTCATGGCCCCAAACCTGGAACTAAACATAAAAGGAGGGTGAGTATCCATAGTCAGCACAGACACCCATGGCGTCCAGGTAACTGACAACGCACAAGGCACTGGAGTACACACATGTGCAACTAACTGTAGGCAGAGACTGCTGTGCAGTCTGTAGCATGCTACAGACCGCACTCACACTAACTTACCCAGCCGTCCTGAAGACAATGGACAGTATGAATGTCCCACCAATAACAAACAAGGTACCACAAATTACCATAGGTGGTAAACCAGTATGTATAGAAGAGGAACCAGGGACCTAGGGACACACGTGGACAGTAACCTGTTATGTGACACCCACATTGCCAATGTGGCTAGGAAGACTGTCTACATTTGACACCGTAGCAGGAAAGGGGTCACATCTACGGCAACAGAGGTCATTGTGCCCCTATACCTTTCTCCAATCACACCCATAATCCAGTACAATGCCTCATATGGGATGTATCTTACCTGACACCTGCAGCAGTTAGAATGACCTCAAAGGTACCTCACCAATAGGATAAAGGGTCACAAATATATGTCATATGCTGCCTGGCTGTAGACACCCCAGCTGAATCCAGTCACATACGTGCCCACAGAGGCATTGCATGCCTGTTGTAGGAGGCCATGCCCAACACAGGAGTAATGGACATGCCCCACCCTAGAAAACACAAATCCACTGGAGCTGTGAGAGGGAGAGATGTCAACCTTAACTAATAATGAAATAGGATGTGCTGGTGGGACAGATACATAATCCAGAGGCTCCCCACACCCTGGACCAGAATCCCATTCCATGTTAGGCAGAGCCCCTCACTGACACACTTCAACAGGAATCTTGCCAAGTGGATAGATGATTGTAGAGTTACACTGGGGGTCTTCACTGTGTCATGTCCAGACAGAGGCACAGCCAAGCAAAACATAAATAGCCATAATATGCACATAGCAAGGGGTGTCAAAAGCCACACACACTCTGGCTAGGCTAACAAATGCCCAGGGTGGATAGCCTAGTATGACCCTATGAACCTATGAAGATACAAATTGTACAGGACACTAAGGATAATCCCAAGGCTTTCACAACTGATGGTAGGAACCATGTTGGGAATTCACAGATATGCCCTGAATCACACAAATATCAAACACACACACACATACTGCCAACATACATCCTGACAGGTGCAGTGCAAACCCCGAATGCATAATATCTATCCAGCAGACTGCTGGCCCCCTGACATTGCAGATGCTGAGGTAACAGCCAACATCTACAAAGCAAAACACACAGCAGCAATAGTATGAGATGTTGTCCTGGGCTTAGTGCAACATGGACTCCAAGATGAATGGAATGCAAAACCACACTACTGCTCAATGTCAGCCTTACCACAGAATATGTACCCAAAGAGCAGTGTACAACAACAGTGGTCCTTCTCACCAAAGGTGTTGCCTGAATAGATACTGAACAGTACTACCCCAGAATCCTGAGAAGCTCGGTTTGCACAGCTATGGAAAGGATCAGCATGTACCACAGACATAAAGATATTGGGGACCTACTGACACCGGACCCAACCCAGTGTGGCCCACCCAAGTGCAGATCCTGCCCCTAACCATGTTTGACTCAATTGGAAACAGCTATTAAGGTCATTGATGAGGCAATGTTCTACACAGTGTATCTGGACCTTGCAAAGGCTTCTATACAATACCCTACGTGTTCATTATAGATAGGCTCACCAGCTAAATATAAACCCACATGTCAGTAGAGGGTTGCAAACCAGACCAAGGACAGAACAGACATGGTCAGACATGCTGCAGCCATGTCAGACTACAAACCAGATATAACTGGCATCCCACAAGCCTTGTCCTGGGATCTCCCCGTCTGGTATATATAAGGCGTCCCATAGGTACAGGCAAACATGGAAGGACTGTGTCGGAACATGTTTGCAAGAGGACTACAAACTGCTCACCACATATGATCCACCAGCTGACACAAGCATCCCACAAAAGACCACATAGAAACAGAAAACTGGTGACATAGCCATGTCAGCAAGCTAAGTGCAGAAACGTGTATAGTCAGCCCCGTGGATATACAGTAAGTGCTCACCAATTACCACATATGTGTTAACCCATTATGTAGTTAACATGTAATGAGTGACCTGGGGACACAAGGTGATAGATATCCCGCATTGACAAACATGTGCTGTAGTGTTTACAGGAACATACCATATACCCACCTAATCACGAAAGCTGCCAAATCTAGATAAGGGGAGGTCATTGTGGCTCTGCAGTCATCCATCATCAGCGGTACAATAGACTACAATCGCCCCTGTGGGATGTACCTCAGCAGACACCTCCATCAACTGTAAAGTCCCCAACAGTACCTCATCAGGAGTATCAAAGAGCTTGCCCAGATGCCATGTGTTGCCTGTGTTGCTGGCATCAATAAACATGCTGCACCTTGCACAATCTGAATGGCAGTGAGCTATGCACATGAGAGACCTGAACCCCAGCACTGACTTACATAGAACAAGCTGTACTGTGTGCACCATAACACAGAAGCCACCCCCAGCACAGGCTACCCATAGAGTCACATATCAATCTACCTCAATAGGAATCCAGATGAGTGGATGGGAGATGGTAGATTTAACCTGGGTACCACTGTCATGTCACAAGTAGACAGAGGCACAGTATACTAACCATGACATATGTCATGGCAAACTCCACTTACAATGTGTGTTGAAGGACAAACATACTCCAACTAGCATTACACATGGACTAGGGCACATCACTAGTGTTTGCAAATGTACACCTATGTTGTGGAATACACTACCAATGTCTGACAAGCCTGGTGTAAGTAGTTCATATCTGAACAGAATGCAATATGGTCAGATGTACACAACTGGCCCGTAACCAGGCTGTTGTGCCCACTATCGAAACGTAAAGCAGTGATAGCAGTGCTTGATGAAAGCAGTGATAGCAGGGTTTTAGATACTGCCCACCACAGTCAAAGTACTACCAGTACACTATACAGTACTACAGTGTTAGGTCAGTGTGAAAGGATGTTGACAACTGTATGCAAAGTATCCCATGCAAACACTGCAGGCACAGTATAACCCTGTTGTGTTCACATACAAAGCAGTTGTACCATAACTACACAACATGACACACAACACACAACCATAAACGGGTGATAGTTGTTGAAGTTCACACCCATCCACAAATGTGGTGGGCTGCAGAGTCCAACATATGGAATGCTCACACACATTGACAACATGCCATGGGAAGGCTGAACTGGGCATGCTCACACTTAGCCAAATTTCGTTGTAGCAGTTGGACACATAGCTGGTATTGTTATATTGTAATCCAGGAACCAACCACATTATAGCAGTCTGCCCAGTGCACACAGCTAGATGACTACAGAGACATACGTGATATAGTGGATCCCTCCCACATGCAAACATCTTCCACAGATGCACAAGTTGTTCATACAAACAGGGAATGTTATGGCAATAAAGATGTGCAAACAGTCTATCAGCAACAAATAATGTGCATTTGACAATTAAACATATGGGTGTAGAGGTCAACACTAGGCTGTTTGCCCTAGGGAATGACAGCTTAGCCAGAGTGTGCTTGGTGTCTGCCTCCCCACAGGATGCACATGCCCCTCTCTAAACACAGATGATGTCAGCACCCTATAAGTACAGCAGGAGGAAAGAAACTGCTCAGTAATCCGAATAGAGCGCTCTGCTAATGCGTCCGTCTCAAGTGTCATAACATAGTTAGGTAGGGGTTTGAATCCTGTGAATGGCAAGTGTGTTTGTTTGTCTGAGGGTTGTTTGTGTGTGTGAGGGAAATGTCCCTTTTGGCAAATAGGACAACACACTACAGGATGCACATTCCCTTTCTAAACACCGATGATGTCAGCAACCAATAAGTACAGCAGGAGAAAAGAAACCTCCCAGTAATGCGAATAGCACGCTCTGCTACTGCGTCCATCTCAAGTGTCATAACATAGTTAGATAGGGGTCTGAATCCTGTGAATGGCAAGTGTGTGTGTTTGTCTGAGGGGTGTTTGTGTGTGTGAGGGAAATGTCCCTTTTGGCAAATAGGACAACACACTACAGGATGCACATTCCCTTTCTAAACACCGATGATATCAGCACCCAATAAGTACAGCAGAAGAAACAAAACCTCCCAGTAATGCGAATAGGGCGCTCTGCTAATGCGTCCGTCTCACGTGTCATAACATAGCTAGGTAGGGGTTTGAATCCTGTGAAAGGCAAGTGTGTGTGCTTGTCTGAGGGGTGTTTGTGTGTGTGAGGGAAATGTCCCTTTTGGCAAATAGGACAACACACTACAGGATGCACATTCCCTTTCTAAACACCGATGATGTCAGCACCCAATAAGTACAGCAGGGTGAAAAGAACTCTTCCAGTAATGCAAAAAGCGTGCTCTGCTAATGTGTCCGTCTCAAGTGTCATAACATAGTTAGGTAGAGGTTTGAATCCTGTGAATGGCAAGTATGGGTGTTTGTGGGTGTGAAGGAAATGTCCCTTTTGGCAAATAGGACAACACACTACAGGATGCACATTCCTTTTCTAAACACCGATGATGTCAACACCCAATAAGTACAGCAGGTGAAAAGAAAACTCCCAGTAATGCGAATAGCGCGCTCTGCTAATGCGTCCGTCTCAAGTGTCATAACATAATTAGGCAGGGGTTTAAAGCCTGTGAATAGCAAGTGTGTGTGTTTACCTGAGGGGGGTAGTGTGTGTGTGAGGACAAGGTCCCTTTTGTCAACTATGTGAACAGACTACAGGATGCACATTCCCCTTTCTAAACACTGTTCAGCAGAAGGCCATGGCTCTGGCACAAGTTGTCTGTTGCTATGATGCCCCTTTGGAGGATGCTTGTGTCAGCTGAAGAGGCGATTATGGTGGCCTGTTTGCAGTCATCTGCATATTTGGACAGCCACAGTCCGTCCGTGTTGGCCTGTACCTCCAAGAAATATATACCAAACTAGAGGGTCCCAGGACTGAGCCTTGTGGGACACAACCCGTAACTGTTGTGGGGTCTGGCATGGCTCCAGCAATGCTAACCATGTGGTATCTGTCCTTGAGCCACTGTGCAATCCATCTAGTGACATAGGGCCTTACTATTCCAGCTGGTGACCTTCTCTAGAATGCCCAAGTGGGGGTATTGTTGTGAAGGCGTCCTGCAAAGGTCCAGGTAGGCTGCTAGTGAACCACCTTCCCCTCATCAATGGCCTTGGTGACTGTTTCAAAGAAATCAACGGGTTAAACCCGGTAGTGTTGGTGTGCTCTCAGTAGCTCCTGAACCAGGCATCTGTAACTGCACAGATATCGATGTTTTCCATGCCAAGGAGTGTTTTGGGTGCGCATCTGGGAGGTGCAGATATCCTACAAGCGTTGGGTAGCATTGCTCTTAGTTTTGTATCCCTTGTGACACCTATGAAGGTGGGTTTGTCATCTGAGCCCTGCACCTAACATAGGCACTATCTAGGGATGTAGCAAAAGCCTTTGCCAATATCTGAATGACCAATACCAAACTGTACACATGCTCATAGGATACAGGTGTCAAGGAGAATATCTGCGTGGCCAGTATAGTCCCTCCAGCATGTGAGTCCTCTGAAGTAATTCACCCTAGTCTACACAAGTGTAGAGTCTGCATGTGCTAAACACAGTTTGTGTGCTATTACCCAATGACACAACCTTGCCTAGAGGGTGGTGGAGATGGGATATGGATGTCCAGGAAAGGTGGACATGGGCAGAGTATCAACAATGGTGGTCTATACCTCCATTGATTGTGGAACAAGTAGGTACACCCACATTGCAAGATGGACAGGTGCAATATCTTAATTAACCCACATGTGAAAGCTGTGGTGTGTGGCCAGGTACTGCCATAGCACATGGACCCTCAGAATTAGTGGCAGTAGGGTATAGTGGTAGAGGCCTGAGTGGGTCACACACACAATATGCCCTGTACCTGATGTTAACAACTGGAGCGGTGTATGTGAATACCTGCACTATCCTGGCACTGTTCTCAGGAAGCCTGGAGTGTGTGTCCCGGATGGCCAAGGGTGTGATTGTGCTGGACTGGTAGTGTTGTGTGTTACAGGAGTCCTGTGGTCCCCAAAGCATGGTATAGAGACACTTAACACCTGGTCGCGATGCTTGCACACCTGACCCTGATGTGAAGTGGCTACTGGAATGCTGTATACATGCTATCCCCCACCTGACAGGTAGTGCACGACAACCACAAACCTCTGCCAAGAGAATGATAGAGATGTCAGCACCCTAAAAGAAATACTGCAGGTGGAGAACCAAGATGCCCAGTAATTCGAATAGTGCGACTCTGCTAATGCATTAAAAGCCCTCAAAGTGTCATAATAATGTATAGTTAAGTAGGGTTCGAATCCTCACAAATGCTCACTGTGTGTGTATGTGTGTGGATAGAGTGGGGTTTAATAATGTTAGTGAAAGGCTGTGAGGAGGAATATGTTCCTTTAGCCAACAGGGAGAACACACCTACAGGATCACCTACGCCCTTTCTTAACTTACAGATGATGTCAGCATCCTATAAGTACAGCAGGAGAAAGAGAAAGCCTCCCAGTGTAATGCGAATAAGCTCTGCTAATGCATCCATCACGTAATGTCATAGCATAGTTAGGTAGTGATTTGAATCCTGCAGATGCAAGTGTGTGTGTTTGGAGGGGAGGGTGATTGTGTGCATGTACCAGATATATGCAGGGGAAATGTTCCTTTTGCCAAATGGGAGAACACACTACAGGATGCACATGGCCCCTTTCTTAACACAGATGATGTCCAGCACACCATTATAGAATTACAGCAGGAAGGGAAGCCTCCCAGTAATGCGAGAATAGCAGCGCTCTGCTAAATGTATTTCCCCTGTGTAGACCATTGTAATGTAATTAGGTGCTGGAATTTGGAAACCTGTAAATACATGTGTGTGTGTATGCATGTCCATTATATGAAAGGAACATGTTAGTTTGCTTCAATCAGGTGATCACACTACACTGATGCACATTACCTGCTCAAAGTACTGATGTTGTCAGCACCCTCTAAGTATATCCGGAGGCAGAAGAGCTATCTAGTAAACCTTGAATGAGTCACGGCTTTGCTAATCGTCCCTCCCATGTGTCATGACACTTAGGTAGGTAGGGGGAATGAATCCTGCATATGGCACGTTTGTAATGTGTGTGGGGTAGTAGGGTAGGGTGTGTGTAAATACAGTGTAGAGGAACAGATCCTTTTTGGCAAATAATACTATACACCACCAGATGCTGCATACCCACCAGTAAACACGGGGGATGTCACACCACACTATCCCAGCTGTGACAGCCAGACAGGGCTAGTTGGCCTAGTAATGCCAATAAGTGTGCTCTGCTACTGTGTCTATTACCATCGTCCAGAGTACAGATGATAGAGTATATTTGGGTAACCCACAACTATCACGTGTGGTTGTGTCACACAGTATTATGACCTTGCTTGGTGTGTGTACATACCAATGCATGCCATTACTTTGCCTAACCCAACTGTGGCATTGCACCTATGTCTTAATAATATGTGTGTGACACATACACAGAAAATACCTATGACCTTTGCAGTGGTTACCATGTCTGACACATGCTTTGTGTGTGGATAAATGGTAGTAGCAATGTGTATACCAGTATGGCTGTGTGTCCTGCTGTGCAGGGTCCACCGCGATGGTATGTCCCTAGACAGTGTGGGTGTCTATGGTGAAAGACCTACAGCAGGGGGATACACATCTGGTCAGCAATACATATAGTGTACATGTATGTAGTCAATGTACAGGTGCTGTATGTTCCTCACCTGTTGTGGTAGTGGTAACATGTCATTCCACTGCATTTTCGGTACGACCACATGCTGTGAACCACGTCCAACTAAGGTGTTGTAGCTACAGCAATGCTCACACACAATGTTACGAAGCTGGATGCAGTATGGCCTTATAAGCCACAGTTCATGGGACTGTCATATTGCCAGCTGTTGTTACTGGAGGATAGGTGGTCTTCCTGTGTATGTAGAGGGTTGTGTGTGCCATGCTGTAGAACCAGATGGCATTCCGACACACTGTCAGCTGCTGCCTGGTAGGCCCTGATGGTTTGTGCTTGTGCCAACAACGCCTGGAGGTGTGTGTCTCTGTGTTGACACACGGATACCACACCCCTATCCATGTGTGTTACATGTGTAGGGGCCGACAGGCATGGTAAGGGCATAGCCTGTCAGTGATAAGGTAACACCTGTGAGCCATGACTCATGCATCTGGTACTGCACAGACACTGCAGTTCACCATGCTGAGGGCAGGTGTCCGGTGCATGCATCCTCCGGTGTACACTGCTGTGGTTGTGTAGCAGCACTGTCCAGTGTCCTAACCTGTGTGATGTCCACGGTGGTCCCTATGTAAAACCATGTCCTGCAGCATAAAAGGCGGTATGTATTGTACCAAGGAGCCTTGCCAGTATACATTGGGCCATGGCAATGTGTCCGCGATGCAAGATGACCCGTGAACAGCAATGCTTAGCTTCCCTAGCATAACAAGCACTGCGTTGACAGCCAGTGGACTACCCTACCTGAATGACAGTGGAGACTGAGCATAATGTAGACATACAACAGCCTTCCACATATAGTGGTAGAATACCTGGGAGAGTATGTACTGGCAACTAATATCCCAGGCTCATACTGGCCTGTGCCAAATGCTGAGAGAGATCCATTCTATGTTTCCTATCCAACGTAGTCCAAGGGGAGGAGACACATCCCCAGGCAGCCACACTGGCATGTAGTCAATGAAGTGAGTCATATCTGTCCCATGCCTCTGTCTGACCTGTATGCATGTGTGTGTGCTGTGGTGGACCACTTAAGTGCCCCTGAGTCATATCACTGTGCCCCTTCACCAGATACAGCCTGTTGAAGCCCGGGACCCCAGTGCAGCACACATGACAGGTACCTGACACGTCTATAGCAGGCATGTGTTGCCCAGCCCTACAGGCTGTGGAGTGTCGCAGTACAGGGGATGATGCGATGCCATGTGTGGCATGTGCTGTGTTCCACGTGGAACCTTATATGCCTGTGTGTGCCAGCTGCGGAGGTGTGTATGATGCACAGGCAGGCTGCTAGTCTGGAGTTTGCGTATGCCCCAGTGTGTTCCAGCATGCTGTCAGTGTGTAGCAGCAATGTCTGCCTGGTATTGTTGTCACTGTAATATCATGTATTGATATATTTATTGGTCCTACATATATTGACTGGGATAGCCCAACTGGATGCATGTCCATTCCCAGGGTAGGCCTGTGTGAGACAAGCTACGAGGGTAGCAGATACAGCATTAGAAAATACTAGCATGACATGAGTACAAACAGATTATGTACAGAGATTACATAAGTAAGCCTTGGGTCCAACATGTTTCCACAGGTTAATGTCATAGACCACTGAGCACAAGCCAGGATTACATTGTATTTACACAAGTACAAGTGGTTCACACAGGTTACACATCCCAGTTAAGCCAAGGCCTGATACACTGACATAGCCAGTTACACATGACAAAATGTTGTTTTGGGTCCTACTGTTAAATGACCCTAAGAGTGGACATTAGGGTAATATCAGCTGGAAGTGGGTTCCAGGATCTCGATACCACCAGGATTTGCAAAGAACAGAATCACCAGCTGTGTTAATAGACTTGCTAGTCCGAGGCTTGGTACAATGTTAAGAGGCTCGAGGCGGTCCTACAGGATTGTTATAGGGGTGATTGTGAATTTAAATTTGCAGGAGTATTGTCTGGATTATACAGAGTTTTATGGAGGCCCATAATCAGTTGGTTATACCTGTATTAGGCTGGGCAGTACCAAAACCAACCAAACATGATTTAGATTGAAATTGCAATGATGTGTCCCCTGCCAGGCGGGCCAATGGCAAAACCCTGGCAATGTGGTTGTAGCAAATCAGTGCTTGGTAAGGACCAGTCTTGTTATTTCATATGTGAGAGTAGAGAGGATGCATACAGAAGGGCTGCAACACGGTGTGCAGGCGAGCTATAAGGTACCTCTAGCTGGAGGGGCTGAGGAAGGCTTTAATTCTGTAAAAGTGACCCCTAGCTTTCTATTGATGGCTTGGCTAATCTGGTTAACATGTATGTCACATGTGAGGTTATTGTCTATGATAACACCTAATAGTTGTTGAGATGGAGTCAGGGTAGGAAGTATTGTGCCAGCCGTTGGAGGATGTTATGTAGGCGAAAACGCTGAGCGTGACAGAGTGAGACCTACCACCGATGTTTGTGGAATAACAGCAGTCCAGTTTTGATTGGGATGTAGAAGGATCAGGCGGCGTTCAGAGAAAGCCAGTTTGCTATTATATTACAGGTGGTCTGGGTAGCTAGACACTTAACTCTACTGGAGATGTGGCTGAGAGCAGATCAAGTGGGAGATTATACAGCATATTGGATACAGCTGGCATTTGGGATGACAGGCTCATGATGGAATTAGCCAGATGTGATGGAGGACCTTAGCAAGAGGCCTTAGGATGAGAGCCTTGTGGTACTCTAGAGGGTGTTTAGTGAAGCCAAGGTTAGAGGGTTTGATCCTGCCAGAGGCCTGGCGGCTGCTGTGTGACCATGCAGGTAGGATTGACACCATTAAGAAGGCTCCAGTATCTGGGACAGTCTGTGCAGGGTGCAGAGTCCAAGTTGATAACCAGCCATATATTATGCCTTTGAGTTATCAGAACAGAGGGGCTGTGGATATATCATTGATGTTGCAGGTATGGCTTATGGTGTTAGTAAAGGAGCTAGGAGTGACGGAAGGCCGGAGTGCTGTGATGGGGCAGCGTAAAGCCATGCTGAGTGTCTGCCATACCTCACGATGTTGGACTAGGTGATTGCATGACTTGTCTATGTAGCAGAGAAAGTCACCATAACCTCTGCAAGTGGAAGGTGTATAGCTATTGGCCTATCGGTGGGGGGAACATCAGTGAGAGCTGCCTCCTGTGTAGAAGTGGGATTACATATGACATTTTACAGCGATGGGTGAAAGTTAGATTCTAACCTGGTACCCTTTGATTACCTTTGCAGTGGGGTAAACAATAGCATCGTAATCTGGTTTTGATAGGTACTAATTTTCGGCTTGGGGTGTTGATGTGCGCGCGCGGTGTGAGTGGGTTTCACTGTTACAACCAAAGTGCGAGGAGAAGTGAAATTAGGCGACTGGTTGGCAGCTGGAGCGCGTAGAAGTAGTTTTCTAGGGTGCTGCTTTCGGGACCAGGTGAGCTAGGAGGTAACACTGGCATAGCTAGAGGCCTGCACTGTCTCAGTAAAGGACTGGTCAAAGCTATATCAGGGACGTCTTCAGGGGTATTATCATTATTAGTAGCGGCAGAGAGTTATAGGTTTGGTGTCCCTGATGCGTAGTATATGCATTGGCATACCACCTGGCCAGGGTATGGCATCACTGGAGTTCAGAGGACCCGGTCCCCAGACTGGCTGTGTGGTGGCATCCCACACATGTGTTGTATATACTACTGGCCAAGGGTGATGGCTGACTGCATACGCGGCAGCTGGCTGGCGTGATGACACATGACCCACATGCAAACCACGACTGGACCATAGAGGTGATTCACAGGTTTACCTTTGGACATGCCACCCCTAGCAGTGTGATTGCCATGGTGGAGTTACCAACACATAGGGCCAATGGGGAACAACATACTGAAGAGGGTGTATGTGTGGAGTGGTTCTTACTCTGTCTCATAAGCTTACTGACATATATGACTGCACCGCGTGGGTATATGCCGGGTAAAGAGCGTGTGCAATGTGCTCCTGAGCTACTCACATGAGTGATGAGTGGGACAGACAGTGCCGTTCTATCCCTCATGTGTAAGGTTTGACATACATATGAGTGCAGCTATGCAGATGTCAGTAGCAGTCTGGAAGCACTGTAACCCTGCACATTGCAGGTGTGAAAGCAGTGTTCCAGGAGGGACCCCTAGCGAACATGCATGCAAACAAGGCTACCCAGTACACAGGGCTGGAAGTGCTGCATCATGTACAACGAAGAATGGGTAACAATAACGGTAATTCACAGTATTGTGCATATATGTAGGCACTGTCAACATGTTACAAAGGGAATACATAGCACAGATGGCCATGGTGGAACCCGATATTTATGTCATACTTATTTGTGGTCTGGACAACATTGGTGCTGCACACATATCTAGATCGTGAACATACACATGGCGCATAGTTGTTGTAGGCATCTGCTGACACCGATACTGTACATGTCCACCATTGCATATCACTGCACTTGCGTTAGCATTCATTCCCTATGCTACCCACATGTATGCAATAAAATTTATCTGTTTGACAACCTTACTGCGGCATGCAATTATGTGCAGCTGTTATGCTTTGGTATGTACTATGGATTTGTTCCTTCCATTCCTCCACTGTCCCTGCCATCCACCATCCACTGCCTATTCCACCATGTCTTCCATTCCATCTCCACCATTATTCCTTCCATCTTTCCCTAATACCATTATATATATATATATATGTGTCTGTGTCCATTCTGTCTTCCATTCCATATATATACCACCACTACCACCACTGTTTCCTTCCCTACTATATTCGTGTCCTTCTCTATATACCTGTTTCTACTACCATTCCATATTTCTCCTCCATTCCACCTTCTCCATTCCTTCCTTCTGTCTCCATTCCATTCCTTCTACTGTCCTACTATCCTTTCTTTCTTTTCACATCCTTTTCTGTCTCCCACCATCTATCTGTTTGTGTGTGGGCTCCATATCCACCTATCTCCTGCTTCTCTGTTTCCTCAAACCCTATCTATTTTTCTTCATTCCTGTCCTCCACAAAGGTGTGCTTCAGGCTCATTCCAATATGGCTGTCCCCAGATACTCCCTGCTGTCTGTGCTGTTCCACTCAGTTATGTGGGGTCCTGTATTCTGTCTTTATACCTGTAAAGATTGTGCTATATTTATATTCTGTGTTTTCCTCCTCCTGTGCCATGCTGGGATTCCACTGATCCTGGGATCTGATTCCATTCTCCAGGCTGTGTGTCACATGGGTTTGTCATACATGTGGTTTGTGTTTCATGGGACATGCACATGCCACTGGGGTTATCCAGTTCTCGGGTCCTGGGGTCATCTGTCCATTTTCCTGTGTGTGTCTCGGTCCTCCATGTGTGGGTGTCCCTCCACTGGGCCTCCATCTGTGTGTCTCCTCCTGTGTCTTCCTGTGGGTCTGGGATGTGGGATCTCTATCTCCCTCTCTGTCTGTGCATGTGTCTCCATTTCTCCTTATACCACATTTTTTCTGTGTGTCCTTTCCGTGTCTGGTGGTCTCTGTGTGTGTGTCTGGGATTATTTCTGGGGTCATCCATATTTCTGTGTCTGGCTCCACTGGGGTCCTGGGTCCTCCTGTCTGGTCTCTTTGTCCATTCTGTCCATGTGTGCTCACAGTCCACGTCTCTGGGGTGTGGACATGTGGGTTATGTTGGTCATGTGTTGTCCACTGGTCTTTTGGGGTCTCCTTGGTGGTGCCTCCACTGTGGCCTCCGTCCCTGGGGCCATGTCGTTTGTGGTCCATGTGTCTCATGGGATCATGTGTGGCCACATGTGTGCTGGTCGGTCCATGTGGTCCATATTCTGTCTGTGTCCATTCCTCCACCTCCTGTGTGTGTGTGTGTCCTGTGTGTGTTCAGCCTCTGTCATGTCGTGTGTCCTTGTCATGGTGTCTCCTGGGGTCTCTGTGTCTGTGTGTGTCTCATGCCTGTGTGTGTCCACAGTTCTCCATTCCTCTTTCTGTGTTCTGTAGGTTGTGCAGTGGCTCACAAGTGTGTCTAGATGTGTATGTGTCTATATATGTACATATGCATACATATATCTATGTACTTTAACTGACCTTATTATCTACAGGCTGCCAACTAGCATGGCTGTTTCTTTTCACACAGTACTATTATGGATATCCATTGTTTGTGACATTTATTTTAAATGACATGCTTTGTGTACTACACATCCTATATTCCCTTTACATTCATCCCTACTTTTACATGTTATATTTATTTTAGCACAATGTGTTCGTATAAGAGTCATGGCTTAGTGGTAGGTTGTACAGACTAGTGTGTCCTGGGTTCTGGACTGACAGTGGGAGTTTATTTTTCTTTTGAACTGAGTACAGGACCTGTCAATCACAGTGACTAAGGCACTTTTAAGCAGTTGTAACTGGGCTAGCTGGTTTCTTGTGAGCTCATGCATGCGCACTGGTGGTTAGCTCCGCGCACACCCGGTTACAACTGCTTAACAGTGCTTACTATGGCGCACACCCGCGCTATTTTCTTTGAAAGAAAAGAAAATGGAGAGACAAGAAAGTGGTGAAAAAGGGATCACAAAGAGGGTAGGACAGTAGGGAAACAAGCTTGGGATGTGCAGGAGGGATGTAGGTAAGGCCCATAGCTGCCCATTTCTTCTGCAGCAACAGCTGTGCATATGTATGTAATTTGGTGTGACATTTGAAACCTTCCACCCCTGGGAGAGGTGTCAGGACAACAATAATACTTGTTGTACAGCCAATTGTAATTGATAGGTTCCATGTCCAGTGGACATGTGTGCGGAATGGGCAGCTATGTATGGGGCGTAATTTTTTTGTGGGTACAGAGTGCCCTTTTTTTTTTTTTTTTTTTTTTTCAGGTAAGAGTGGTATGTCAGGTGAAGGAAGTCGGTTCAGCTGGGGAGGTAGGCTGGGTAGGTGAACAGACAAGACAAACAAGACGCATACAGGGGCGGTGTATGACACGTGTGGGGGGTTACACAATTGACGGGGACGGAGGTTGGGATGTCCAGAGCCCATGAGCCCACAGATGGCAACAGTGGAACTGATATCCCCACCCATAGGCAGTTGCCACTGTTCCTTCACTGCCCAGGATGGGGCTGTGCTGGGGGCTGTGTAGGCGGGGCAATGGGCATGCCCGTTAGTTGCACCACCCGTGCCTCGAGCTGGCGTAGGGGCTCAAGGACAGAGTCCCGAATCTCCCTACGCACCACAGTCCGGACGCTACGGAGGGTGAGAGGTGGATCTCCTCCGGCCACACTTGCAGAGGGGCGAGCCCCATCCCTGCAGCACTTCCACCGCAGGTGGCACAGGGCCACCGGATGAGGGTACGGACTCGGCTCTAGTGCCAGGTGCACTCGCCAGCTGAGGTGGGAGAGGTGGGTCCGCTGGAACCCGCCTTCCTGTCGTACTATGTTTTGCATTATGTCATGACAGTTTGGGTTAGTGACATATAATACCATTCACAGTTAGTTGTAACAGCATGCATTAGTATTCCCATTAACCAAACACCCAGATATTCACATCATTGAACAGCGTGTATAACACATGCATAATTTGAACAGAAATACACAGTCCAACAACATGCAGGGTTAATTGATGGCAACAGGCCATCAGGTGTGGATGTATGAACAGGGCAGATGCATCAACAGACATGCAAATATATATGACCCAACAGGACAAATGTCCAGGGGTGTTAATTGTGATTGCACATACCATTTTCACGTGGAATGGATTATAGGTGGTTATAGGGTGGGGTAAATAAGGTAATATTAACACCTTCGAATACCAATACATATGCTGTACATTTCTAATAGCTACAGTTATATACACACTACTGTTCTAACCACAGTGTCCTATATGTTAACTACTTCACCTTGCTGATAGGACTGTTACTGCAACATCACTATACATTTTAGTGTTCTTCATACACATTCATATCAAGCTTTGTTCAGATACATCATCCTGCTCCTTTTGCTTTATATACCTGTAGACAAGTGTGGATGTTTGGTATATCAGACAATCATCCTATCTGCGTATTTCAGACTGGGAGCAACATATCCAGATTTTGGGATACACATTCCACATGCAGCAACACTTTGAACAGATTTTGCTGTTTGGTTCTGAGTCTCACATGCATTTAATTCTGTCTTGACTGCAGCATACTTTATTCAGGGGTTATTACTACTGTATTGCTGGATTCATGACACTCTCTCACACTCTCTCACTTGCTGTCATGTTACTATTCAGGATGGTACTTCTAGGTTCTGAGTCTCACATGCATTTAATTCTGTCTTGACTGCAGCATACTTTATTCAGGGGTTATTACTACTGTATTGCTGGATTCATGACACTCTCTCACACTCTCTCACTTGCTGTCATGTTACTATTCAGGATGGTACTTCTAGGCTTTATTGACATGTTTTAACAGTAGTTATTACAAAACTTCTGTCATGTTTCAGTATTTCCACAGGGATATATTTCACACATGTGATTTCATCATCTTCTGCAGCTATACTTTACATCCTGCTGCAGGTTGTGTACTATTTTCTTACAGGCAGGGCATTTTTATTTCTGAATATATGTTGGACAGTTTCATGTTTAGTTTACACTTACAGGCTGGGAACTCTTGTAATCAAGCAATACTTGCATACACTTTCACACTGTTACTTGCAGATTCTATTCCTTACTGGCTACACTGCACTCTTTTGCTGACTGTCATAATTTTATATTTCTTTACAGTTAGTGGTAGTGGATTACTGACCTGCCTGGTGGCGCAACCGCACCAGCCTATCGCCATAGGCTCTGCGGTTCGCAGAACGGACACCTGCAGTTGTAATATAAATGAAGTAATATTGGAATACACATCTGCATAATTTCAGCTAGTTTAACTTTTTACATACATAATTAATTGTTACTTACTCAGTGGTGGGGCGTTGGGTGATTGCCGGGCCTCCTGGATCCAAAGGTTCAGTTGGTCCTGCTTGCGTCTCTTCAGGTCCGCATGGTGGTGACGGACCTGCTCACCTGTCCTTGGAATCCCTGTGGCACTGGTGAGTTCATGAGCCAACCGGTCCCACGCCTCAGCCCTGTACGCTCCCCAGAGGACCTGGCCCTGCATGAGTTGGGCCTCATGATTGTGGACTAGGAGCCAGGCCATGTACCTGGACTCCTCAACACCCCACCTCTGCGCTCGAAAGCGACTACCCTCTCCTACACCTGACATTCTGCCTGCAGGTCTGTTCTACAATCGTTTATGCTGTGTATTCCCGCCTATGGGGCTTATATAGTCCGTTTTTCCCGCACATATCTGTGATTGGCCATTTTGGAATTGTATCAACTTCAGTAAACCTGCTTTGTCATGCTCTAGTTTGTATTCATTCCTATATATTAGCTATTATTGCATTTAAAGGTACTGCTGTCATGGCTTAGTGGTTCTGTACCTTGACTATGGTGTATAGTATCCTGGGTTTGAACCTTGCCACTGCTTTTTATTTTTCATGACTGTCTAGACATGCTGAGGGGTGTGTCTTTGTAAAGGCAGTTTTGATACGGCTTGCTCAACGTTGCCCATCGGTTAGCTTGTTTGCACGGTGCGCAGCTCCGCGCAAACGGGGTACACTGCTTTAAGCCTCATTTGGCTATTGGCACGCATATTACGCTCAGCTCAGTTAGGGGCACATATGTTTAGCATGTTAAACCTATGCTCAGCTACGGGCACTCATTTTGCACCAGTTAAACCACAGCTCATCTACGGGCACATGCACTCACCCTGTTAAACTGTAGCTCAGCTATGGGCACATCTGGCATTTTTTATTCTTTTGTTACCTCACATTTCTTCAATATAAATGGGCTATTTCATTACAATTTACATATATTGCGGTTTTATGTGTACATATTTGTCAGGGACTTGTTTCCTGCTTATTTTGCAAAAAAAAAATGGTGTTGTGGGGGCTCGAACCATGAATGCCTGCTCTGTAGCCAACATCTCTACCGCTACGCTATTGCTTCCTGGCTTATTTTGCATATTTAGTTCTTATATGCTTTCCCATTGACTGCTAACTGTAGCTGCGCTTCTGCACGCCAGCATAAGCGCACTCACGGTTAAACATTTTTACAATTTAAAAAAATATGACATGTTCATTTATATTTCTTTTATGTTTGATAGTCTGTAGGGGCATGTGTTGTGTTGTGTTTATTCACATTTCCGTGGACTCTGTTGTGGGTGTCTACTTTGGGCACTTTTACACTTCTGGGGGCATGTCTGCTTGCAGGGCTCAGCCTACGGACACGCCCCCACATGTCTTACACGGACTATGTTAGACTTAGATGTGATTCAGCATGCTCTCATGAATATGCAGAGCATGCTGACATCACTCCTTTTATTTATTTATTTATTTATTTTACATTTGTTAACCGGGAGAGTCCGACTGGATACATGTCCATTTTCAGCGGAGGCCCGGGGAGAAAAGCTCCAAGTACATAACAGACATATGAACATTGTTAATGCAAAAAAAGGAAGATAGTTGAGTTCTAAATACAATATAAAGATACATCACATCTTGGGAAAAAAAAACAACAGCAGCATATAAAAAAAAACATAGGTCAGTTACAAAGGCGAGGCCCTTGTTAAGAAGCGGTTAAGGATAGTGAGGTAAGAGAAGGGTAAATGATAGTGGTTAATCAGGTTTGGAACAGGGACATTGCCAGAGGGTATTGAGATGGGGTTTAAGCTTTTTTTTGAATTGTAGGAGTGAGGGTTCTGAGGTGAGCATGGTCGGTAGGGAGTTCCACATTTTACCTACAAAGTTTGAGAATAGAGAATCCCCAGCAGAATTATTGGCTTTGGTAGTTTGAGCTAAGATCTTATTGGAGGAGCGTAAAGATTGCAGGTTAATATAGGGGTGAATGATGTTTTTCAGAGCTGGTGTTTTCTCTGGGTGATACAGTATCTGGTGAGCCATTTTGAGCTGGTTGAAATGGAGTTGGCTGGAAAACTCTAACCACCCTAGTTGCTTCAAGTTAGTGCAGTGGTGCGTTCTAAAGGTGGAATTTGTGGCAAATCTAGCTATGTGATTGTAACAAGAAGCAAGTTTGTTAAGGGTTGTCTTGTTTAGGTTTGTAAAGAGGGAGGCATAGAAAAGAGTTGATAGTAGGTGTGTGCTGGCAATTGTAATTTTAGCGTGAGGAGTGAGAAAGTGTTTTACTTTATAGAGAGAGCCAAGCTTTTATTGACGGTTTTGATGGTAAGATTGAAATGGGTGTCAAATTTAAGGGAGTTATCAATGGTAACACCTAATAGCTTTGTGTGAGCTTCTGGTGATATAGTGATTCCATTGGAGGATGTAATAGAGAAGGTGGGGGAAGAGTCTTGTTAGTGGGTGAGAAAGTAAGTAGTTTTGTTTTGTTGGGGTTGAGAACTAGTTGTCGACTTGGGAACCATTTTTCTATTAGGTTGAAGGTGTCTTGGGTTGAAGCAGTGAGGTCTGCCAGGTTGGAGGCAGTGCTGATGATAGTCGAATCATCTGCATATTGAATGCATGTGGCATGGGGGTGATTGTGGGCAGGTCATTAACAAAGATGGTGAAGAGAAGAGGGCCAAGAATAGATCCTTGGGGAACTCCAAGTGTAACAGGTAGGCATGTAGATAATTTGTCATGCCATAGAACAGCCTGTTGCCTATTGGACAGGTAGGATTGGAACCATTTCAGCGTGGAATTGCTGAGTGATAGTTTTTTTAATGTATGGAGGAGTTGAATGTGGTTCACCATATCAAAGGCCTTGGAGAGGTCTAAGAAAAGAGCAGATGATAGTTTATTATTGTTTCTGAAGTTATTGATGGTATTAGAAAAGGATAGTAGGGCTGATGTGGTACTGTGATTTGGCCTGAAGCCATGTTGGGAGTTAGCTAGAATTTTATTTTTGGTGAGGTGTTCCATCAGTTGTTTGTGGACACACTTTTCCATAATTTTGGCCAGGGGTGAGAGTATAGCTATAGGTCTGTAGTTGGTTAGCTCTAGTGAGCTACCACCTTTATGGAGAGGAATAATGTGGGACATTTTCCATATGGAGGGATGAAGGCTTCTGGCAAGGTACGGTTTATGATTATGGAGACGGATAGGAAATGGCCTCAGCTGCTTTTGCAGAAACTCAGCTGGGAGAAGGTCAGCTGCTAGCTTAGTGGGTTTTAGTTTTTTTAAGAAGAGATGTTATAAAGGATATGGGTACTGGATCAAAGGTAAATAGATGATCTGATGTAGTTGTAGTATTCTGCTGGCATGGGTAGTGGAGTGGGCTGGTTGTTTGTTTGAATTGTGTGGCCAGGGATTGTATAGTTTCTGTGAAGAAACTATTGAATGTGTTAGCAATGTTTACAGAGCACTGTTGTTTGCAAGTTGTTGGAGTGGGGGTGGTTGCCTGGCCTGGGTGCAGGAGCTTGTTTAAGCCTGCCCAGAATTTTTGTGGATTATTAAGGTGTTTGTGTTGGAGGTGGAGAAAGAAGTTTTTTTTATCATTTAAGATCATTCTTTTAGTTTCATTTCTAAGTTGCGGAAGGTTTGGTGGGAGTGTGGGTCTTTAGAGTGCCATGTGACCCACATCTTGTTTCTAGATAGGATTTTGGATTTTGTTTCCTTAGAGAGCCATGGTGCGGTTTTGGTTTTAGTTCTAATGGACCGTATTGGAGCATGGGAATCTAGAATCTTGAGGAAGGTGGTGTTGAAGTAGATAACTGCCTCTTCAAGAGGAAGAGACTTGAGTATTGTCCAGTTGTGGGCTTTAAGTTCAGTTTGAAAAATGGAGGCATTGAATTTATTATTGTTCCTGATTTTTTATGGTTGTAAGAAGGGGGTGATTTTCTTGAATTTGATAACATAGGTGAGTAAGTGATCACTCATGTCCTCTGGGTGAGTACCTGCTGAGTACTGGTCAGGATCTTTATTAGTAAGGATCCAGTCCAGGATGCTGTCTTTGTTTTGGGGTTTACCTAGTCTGGTAGGAGTGGATATGAGCTGAGAAAAGCCATGTAGATTTATGCTGCTAGATGGGGAGCTAGATGAGAAGGAATTCCAATCGATGTTGAAGTCACCTAACACTATGGATTCCTGGGGTGAGTTTGAGTTAACCAGTGGAGAAAGTCCTCTAAGGTTTTGTTATTATTGTTGCCTGGGGATGTAAATACATGCTATATTTATGCTTTTATGTTTGTTTGGTTGAAGTTTTACAAGTAGAATTTCGGCATTGTTTGTTAGGAGGGTTGTGGAGAGGCAAGGGAGATTTGTAATGTATTTTGTAGAGTACAGCTACACCGCCACCTTACGAGTTATTCGGTCTGCTCTTAGTATATCATACCCTGGTGGGATTATCTGTGTGTCTTTCGTACTTGGTTTAAGCCAGGTTTCTGTGAGACATAGTAGGTCTGGGGAACAAGTAGCTAAAAGGGCATGTAGGTTGTGAATCTTATTGTTTACACTTCTGATGTTTAGATGACAGGTCAGAAGAGAGTTAAAGGGTCTAGAGTTTAGATTGAGAAGTGGAGGGAGGATAGGGTGGAATTACAATTGAGTGGAGGGAAGGGCCAGGGTTGGGGTGGATATCACCATCTGTGGCTAGTCTGTGATTCAGAGTGGTAATGAATTTGAGGGCTTTGAGTAGAAGTTTGTAGTAATGTTTATCATTTGGCCTAATATTGGTAGGTTTGATAATTACATAGTGTTCGAGTTCTAACAAGGTGGGCGAGTAGGGAGTTGAGTCATGGCCTCTGTTGTTAATTATGGGTGAGGGGTTGGTTTGGTAGCCTGGGTGGTGGAAGCCTATGTAAGACCAGGTTTCATATAAGGTAGCTAGGTAAGGGACAAGTAGGAGGGGAAAAAGAGTTAGTATGATAAGCTTCCTGGGTGGTGTCATATTCCGTTTGATCTTAGAGGGTGGTAGTGAGGTACAGGAAGTTAGTGGACAGTAGGGGGAGTGGTTTGAGGTTATAAAAGTACAGTACTGGGGGCGGGTGGGAATAGGGGCAGGGCGGGAGCGGAGGCGAGCACGAGCGCAGTGCTCATGAGCCGGGTTTACACTAAGCCACTAGAGCCCAGGTTTCAAGATGTAACTCCTGAATAATTAACTTGCAGGTGAGTAATCTCATCTAAACAAACACCAGGTTCAATGCCTATGCTTTGGGAGCTTGTTTAACTGCAGCCTCCGTGTAAGAGTTATAACTCTTACATGGAGGCTTCGTGAATCCTGCCCAATGTCTTTATATAATGGCACTGTAGTGTTCTTCTGCATTGTATCCTTATCTTTCCACCACTTTCTTGATGTACTGCACATACATATGGGACTTACATTCCCATGCTTACATAGTACATCACTGCTTTGGAAAGTAAGCAGTGGAGAAAGGAAGATCTCCATTACTTCTTTTTTTTTTTTTTTTTTTTTTTTTTTTTTTAAGAGGTATGAGAGAGAAAGAGAGACAGGGCAGCAATACAAGGAATATCAAGTACATTTGTTTTGTTTTGCATAACGTACCTGATTTTCCATCTATGTTCTCTTACCCGAGTACATACCTGCTTACCTCTTAGCTCAAGAATACTGAAAAGACTTAGCATATATTAACAGAAGAAAGTCCAGATGACCAGACTTTTTTTCTGTTGGTATATGCTTACTCTACAACAGGAATGCTTGTTTGGATGACCGATCAGCATGCACATTTTTGAATGTTAATGACCTGTCATTGCATAATGATAATGGGTCCAACTGTGAGGTATGAAGTGGGTATAATGATCTCCTGGAATGTTATGACATGATGTTTAGCAATAAATGGGCTTCAGAATATTCTGTTCTGACTTGCAGTCTCTTCAGACTTTAAATTGTTGCCCAGCATTTCCCTAAATCTTTATTGCTATTTTTAATAATTTTACCATTATCTTATAACTTTCATGATACCATATTTATTGACAGTAATGTCAATAAAGGTGAAGTTGTTACTACTACATCACATATGAATTCTTTGAGAACTGATTTGAAAAACTCAGATGCCTTTTATTGGAGTAATTTTATTCACTTTGCAGGGGTCTGCATATCTGATCATCCAAATTTGACATCATCATTTTGAATCTGAAAAGACATATCCTAGAAGATATAGCATAAGAGTATAACAAGTCAATAAAGCCAAAGCAAGTGTGTTAGGCTGCAGAAAGGAAAACTACATAAAACTTTAAGAAGTTATAGATTTCAGAGTACTGGTTGAACATAGTTGTAGATGACACTAACAAAGGAAGTTAGAGGATGGGAATTAAAGCCCTCAAATGAACCTGAGAAGATCTACAGAACAGCTGAAACACAACATAGTTTTAGCTCAGGGAAGTGTAAAATACTTCATCTGACCCCTAATTATATTAAGGTAAAGTATCAGGGAAAAAAGACTCAAAAGCACAGATGTAGAAAATGACATTTGTGAGCTTGTTATACTGAAAATTAATTACTAGATGCATACTGGGAAAGTTTCACTGAAGGACAGTGAGAAACCAAACTGTATTCCTAAGGAAATTCATTGTGTTATGACTGCAGCCAAGCCTGTCATTCCTCATTTGCCTAAAAAACAAAGATCTTCGATTGTCCCCGCCTTTAATAGCCTTCACAGATCAATCTAAAAATATCTCAAGCAAATATAATAGACCATATCCATTACCCTTTAAAGACAAGAAACACACAGCTAATGTCTCTGTGGTAATTACTCTTATTTATATTAGAAATAAAAACACACACATGGTTATTGTTCATTAAATAACTTTATGTTACTATATGTTGCAATAGTGTTTTTTATATGTATCAGAAAATTGAGGAGGTACTTCAGGAAATGCATTAGAGATATTATCAAAATATGATAAGATGCCATAGTTGTGCATTTGTTAAATGGAAATGACTGACATTATTTAAATTCCATGTCCTCCCATTTATCCCCTCTCCCCAAGGTATGGTGATACAGATATACTTGGGGTTATTCATTGCAATTCTCAACATCTTTGATAATTAGCTAACACAAGTGAGTCAATTAGCATGACTTTGAGAATTACAGATTCAGTGAAAAGCTAAAGCCATACAGAGAAACACCTCATAAGGGGCTAATTACCATGCAGGTGAATCAAACAGTGTGCTGTCAAACCTGACAATGTTATTGTTGTCTCTAGAAGCCCACATCTCCAGGTTGCATAGGCATTCCCAATGCAGACACACACACACACACACACACACGCACACACACACACACACACACACACACACACACACACACATATGCATGCACACACACACACACACACACACACACACACACACACACACACACACACACAAACCCCCCAAAACTCTGCAATTATTGCCCGTAGTTATGGAGCGAACAATGACTAGTCCTAAATGGATAAATGGTAAACTCTGTCAAAAGACAGCATTCACTTTTTCCTCCTAGTGAAAGTATTAACTCACTGGAATGATCCCCTGTATTAATCAACTGCCACCACCATTTCTGGGCTGAGCACATGGGTAGTTTTTATGTGCTAGTAACCTGGACAACTGCATTTGTTTATGGCTTCTTTAGCAAAACCTCTCTCCTCTCTATGGCCTCTAGCAACAGAAAACCATAGTGCGATAATAATCTCTGATCTGGTCTGGCTTAACATGATGTGGAAACATTCTGAGTTCAGGTATCCACATTGTGGTAAGCCTTTCTGTTTCCCATCATTCATTTTAAATGTTGTTAACAATGATGTATTTTATTAGAATCCTACTCAAAATCATGTTGAAAAGAAAGATGCAGTCTGTTTCTTTATCTGAAAGTAAAATGTTGAGTTATATATTTTATTATGCCTGAATGTTGAGTTTATTTGTGTATTCTCTGTATATAAGTTGGCTGTTTTTATGTAATCTGGTTTAAATGATTTTACACAGCTGGTCCTTAAACATTGTGCATTGAGTAAGCCAGTTCTTAACTCTTTTTACATTTCCATTTCCAATGTCTTTTCTTGGTGGTTATATTTCTTTTTGCATTTGGTATGTGGAATGTGGTTAGAATTGAGGCCTGGATTGTTGGTAGAATCTCTTTCATCAAGCTATTATTTATGTTGAGTATGGAAAAACAAAATATCTATACAATCACAACCATTAATAAATGATGATGCATTCTTCAAATTTAAACAACGTAAAAAGAGAAGATACATGCAACAGAGTTTAAATGAGTGGCAAAATGGGCTGAAAGGCAAGAGAATTTTCTTTGAAGCACTCTGAATTTTTGACCAGAGAACCAATTTGTATCCAGACCATCTGGAAAAGAGGTCATACTCATATATAATATAAGTTTACAGCTTTCTGCATCAAGAGGATTACCTCCCATTGCATATTTGGAGACTTTTTTCACAAATATGTGCTAAATGGCCTAGTTTATAACTCACAGTATTTAAAGGGCAGTTTGGGTAATTACTCTTAGCCCATCAGCAGTGAATGCAATACACAAATATAAAGCAGAATTTTCCTGTAGATGTTGCTGAAAATATCCTTTTTATAAGATGATTGGACAAAGCGTGTTTATTACTAAAAAGAAGAAAAGGAATATTTGCTTTGACAGTTACTATTAAATATGATATGTTATACTAATAATACTAGTATATATATATACTAATTTATGTATTATTCTGCCTTCTGTGTAGCAGTTGTTATAGTAAACTTCAGAGTTAGCCTTCAGTGTTTCATATAAAAAGCAGTTATAAGAGACATGTTGATTCTTTTTGAAACCATGAATTTCATGCAGTGCTCGGATCAATTCATTATTCATTGCTGAATAGGATTGGGCAAACATTTAATCTGATGGAACTTACATTCTGAAGAACTTTTTTAATTTCAGTAGGTGATAACATTCAGACTGTGTTTTATGCAGGATGGCAACCTTATTTTCAATGCCTATCACTCTGATAATTTTTTCAAAAAACTCTGCAACATAAATGTTAAATTAAATTATTGTTGTTATGAAAGAAAACAGGTTTGTGGAATGAGGCTGGCACAGTGATGTGTAGAATTCAAACTTTGGTGGGAGTTGTAGCAGCAATATATTTAATCCTTAAGCCACGGTGGTACAGCAGTAGCATTGTTACCTCACAGCAAGAGGTTCTTCTGTTCAATTCTCTGCTGGAGTGCCTTCCGTGTGGAGTCTGCATGTCCTCCCCGTGGTCGAGTGGCCTCCAAAAGATATGTGCGAGTGGGTGTGCCTTCGCTGAAGGTTGGGTGTTGGGCTGGCAACTCGGCACCATAAAAGTCTAGTGCCAACCATTAGCAGACCGAAGTTCTGCTGTGGCGACCCCTATCCGGGAAAACACAAACAAACAAACAAGAGGGATACATTTCAACAAAAGCAATGCCAAGTGTTAATGCACTGAGATTGTCAAATATAATGGTGCACATTATTCTGCTTATTGTTATCTCCATGGCATATAAAGATAATGCCCTTCAAGTGAATATGGATTGGCTAATAACCTGAGTTCTGAAGGGAGTCAATGAGGGAAGTGGGAGTGAATGACTAGTGCAGGCTTATCTGTGCTAAGGGGAGGAAGCTAGCCACCCTGATGCAATAACCGAACCTTCTGGAGAGAAGCATGCACAGCATGAGACTCTGATTTGGAAATGTGTGCATGGCTCTACCAAACTGCATTTGTTTAATAGCTTTTATAGGGATGTTTGCAAACACATGCCTTCTCTCTAGAGAAGCCACAACAGACCCTTACATCTGAAAGCATGCATATAGGGAGCTGGTAGTGAGATTAGAGCAGAAAAAAAACGCCCTGCTAGATGGATGATAGATATTCAATAACCAGGTTTCACCCTATGGGCGGTGAATGAATGGACACCATATTAGCAATGGCTTCACTCTTAGCATGAATGGGTAGAAGGAAAATATATATGTTGTAAAATAAATTTAAAAGTACAAAAGTGCTATTTATTAGAAATGGTAAATGTTTATATTAAAAACATTTTACATATAACATTGATGAATATGATGTTTCTCAAAAATAAACCAGTGTTCTTTAAAAATATATTTTCTTTGTTGATCAAACTGATGTTAACAAATGTGTAAAATATCTGGTCATAGTAACATTGAAGATATTCTTTCTACAATTTTCAGAATAACAGTAAGTGGTAACTAACTTAAAATACATTTTCAGATTTTGGGTTACCTTTGTTTCTGGTGAGTGGGTAATGCTAATTGTTAGGATTTTTGTTCAGTGAAAATTGCATAAAGAACAAGAAAACTGAACTATTGAACTATTGTCTGTGTATTTACACACTTATTCGACATTATTCAGCCACCTGCCAACTTTATCAGCAACCTGCATTACTCTTATACTCATTTATAGTTAGTGTAAGTCTATGTGGCTATGAGACGTATTTTATTGATATGTTTTACTTTATAATTATTTTAATCAATATGGTTCATTGTATCTTATGATGTGTATATGTTTTGCTTTCTAATTATTTTTACTTTTACTTTTATTACTTTGGTTTGTAATTTTGTCAGTGGAGCTTTTCTCCCCTGACCTCTTCTGAAAATGGGCTCTTACCCAGTAGGACTACCCATTATACAAATGTTAAATAAACAAATAAATAAATAAATACATAAAAGACTATATGCTTGAAAATAAGTATGAGGATTTGGGGTGATAGCTGGAATTTTGGGGGTAAATATTAGACTTTGCTTCCATGCACTTGATTCTTCACTGCTTCCATGTTGTGGTACTTTGCTGTAATGAAAAAGTACCTGTAGTATTTAGCTGTGGACTTCTACCTCTTCACTGTTCATACACAACTGTGGACAGTGTTGTGAGTGTAACTGTATTGCTTGTGAACACTCAGTGACTATTTACCTTCTGACCGACTTGCTCCAGCTATGCGTACAGCTTTTGGTGCTTCTTCCCTGGGTATAGCATAGATGCTCACTCTACTCTAGCTTGTTCTTCTCCTACATTACCTAGAAAAAAACATTACCAAAGAGTCTTTGTTATTGTTGCAGATGCAGTCTAGGCCTCAGCCAAGAGTGACTGAACTTGCAGTCGATACTGTTTGTTTCTCAGACCACTTACTTGCCTCTCTGGCTTACTCTGCTGTTGTGTTTTCAGCCATCATGAACTTGGGTTCACCCTAATCCTCTTTGGCTATTCTAGTCCCTGATACAGTAATGGAAGAAACAATTTCTCTGGGTCTGGGAGACATTTTGTGAGATTCTTCATGGGGTAACCAGGATAAGAGATCAGCAGACTGAGCAGACGTCTCTCTTTTGAGCTGATCCTCCTCTGCTGGAACTACTATTAAGAAAAAAAACAGAATATTAAACATTGTCCTTCTGGTAAAGTTATTACTTTAAAAAAAAAAGATGAGCTCCATATCTTGGCTAGACAGGCATTACAGGCAGTTAATCCCGGTAAGCAGAAACCTTTATAGATGGGCATTCTCTGTAAAATTATTCCTGAGTAAACAGAGTTTGATGATTCTGATTTTGAGAGATATAGTGCATATGGTTCTGAAGAGTCCCCAGCGCAACTCCCTGATTATGAAGAAAACTTTAATTCTTCTCCTCCTATGGAGGAATTTTCTTTTAATCAGACAATGAGGTATTCTTCTGGGAACAAACGGATGCTCCCACTAAACAGTGGAGATATGGCATGTTATAAATGGATAAAACTCATTCCTCTCCCATCCCTCCTATACTTCCAGCCCTGGAAGATGTTTTGAAGACTACCTGCACTCATCCTGGTACCCAGCCATTTGTTCCTAAAAAGCTAGCTAAGCCACATAAAGTACCTCAGGCAAATGCATTTCTTTTTTCCTCATCTTAGGTCAAACTCAATTGCCATTTTCACTGTACCTCATTCTAACAATGCACTAGTCCTCAATACCATCCCTTTTCCTGTTGATAAGGAGGGTACACTATTGGACAGTAAAGGTAAGAGAAGCTTTTCTTCTTACACTTTAGCCTTCATAATTTTGAATTACTAGCATTTATTCAATAATATATGGGTCATCCGTGGGAAACTGCTTCCATTCTTCCTACAGAAAAAAAGCATTTTTCTGAACCAAACTGTTTTTACCATTTTTAAGGTATCTAAATATTCTCTGAAAATGTGTATGATTGTGGAGATGCTGTGTCTAGGGCTATCGCTACTGCTACAGTGTTAAAAACGTGTGTTTGCATAACCAAACGTTTGCTGATGACACAAAGTCTGAAATATTGGATTCAGTTTTAGATAAGAATATATTGTTTGACTCTTCTGCAAAACTGGGTTCTCAAAAATATGATGAAAGAGGAAAATTATATTAGGAAGTTTCTAAAATAACTCATGTACCCGAGTATAAACCATAAAGGTTTCCCTTTTACACAAACAGCCAAATAAAACCACTCTTTTTTTTTTTGTTACTGAATACATTTTTATTCATTTTCAGAAACATAAACACATATACAGTATCTATATCAAATAAATATTTACATACTCAAAGCTTAAAGTGGAGAAACAATTCCAAAATAAAACATTACAAAACCAACTATTCACATAGACCCCTCCAGATTCAGCAGGCCCTGCACGGTGTGCAGGAACAGTGCAGGAGCTCCAGCAGGCAATATGTTCGCCGTGCAATCCAGGAATAAGCTGCAGGGATGTGCACGAGCGCTCTTACACTATTCCTGCATGGATGCAGCTCCAGTATGCAAACTACCCCATTTGCAGGTGAAAACCATGCAGATGAGGTGAATTTGTGAACCAGGAAACTGGCAGCCGGTCATGCAGGACTAGTGTAATCTGCAGAAATGTACTTGGTTAGTAACCGAGTACATTTCTGCAAACTACAAAACAGAAACCATGACAGCTCCAAATAAAGGGTGTACATAACATGTAAAGCATGCCAGTAGCCAAATATATGGCCATTGGCATGCAAAACAGCTAAAAAAAAATAACTTTTAATTTTTTTTAGCCAATTTTGGCTGTTTAAGTGTAGGGCAGAGGTGTGCAAACAGGATCGGGTGAAAAAATAAATAACCTGAAATAAGCAAATCACTACATAACAACATGGCCAGTGAATAGTGGTTGCTAAGGGGGGAGGCTCAGTGTGGGACCTGTAGCTATGTATCAGCAGCCAATCCTATGCAAATGAGGGGAATGATAATGAATCCCAGATTTCCCCTCAATGCTAGTCAGCACCCAACAGTGTAAGAGCAGGAATAGCTTAGTGCTAGCCTAGGAGTTAACTGACAACAAAGGGGGGGGGGTGTCAGGCATACTGTAAGTGGATTGGAGCCCTGTGGCTCGGGTTTGCCCTTAGCTTAGCAGAGCTAAGCAAGGGGTATGTCTGAGGCTGCCTAGCACACTTTACATTGCCTAAGCGAGTGTGCACGCCACGCATCGGGTTTTAAAGGGGAAAAAAAAGTAAACCAGGAAATAGCAGCGCTGTGCACATTTGAGCTCTGCGTTTGTGTGGCGTGCCCCCGGGCTTAAACAGGAAAGCAATGGGAAGGGAAAACAGCAGTTGGAAGGTAATCTAGGAGAACTAGCACAGCTGGCAGGTGAAATGTATCAGAATCAGCCAATTACACAGGAAGCAGCCCAGTCCAGCCCAGAACACTACTATAAACTATGCAGACACCTTTCCCTCTGTTTTTTCCCACATACTCTACAATACCAGTGTATGCAAGTGAGGACATTTTAACAAACGAAAACAACAAAATGATAGGGGCTGCAGCAGCTATCATACATCAACATGTGGAAGAGGCTGGGGGTTGTGATGATGAGAATGCTGTCGACCAACCCACAGTGAGGAGATGGAGAAGAGTGTACAGACCCAGGGTAACCTACCAGGGGCTACATGAGCTGGAGATAGTGGAGTGCTATAGGATAGACAGGGACCTCCTACAGCAAATTGTTGAGCTGTGCCAGCCACGCCTGACACACAGAACTATCACAGGGGAACCCATCCCAGTAGATACCAAGGTATGTGTAGGCCTAAGAATACTAGCCACAGGTACCTTCCAAAGGCCAGCTGGGGATATCATGGGGATCTCACAGGCATCAGCATCCAGGGTACTCCATCAGTTCCTGGATACCATGTCAGCACATCCCAGTGAGCACGTATATTTCCCCAACAGCCGTGAGGCATTGGCCAGCAATATGCATTTCTTCTACCAAATAGCAGAATACCCTGAGGTAGTAGGTGCTATAGACTGCACGCACATATGCATCAAAGCACCACCCGGTGAGCAAGGTAGGGTCTACATCAACCGTAAGGGCTTCCCCTCCAACTGCCAGGTAATGTGCGATGACCAGGGCATTGTAATGAATGTGTGTGCTGGCTGCTCTAGAAGCTATCACCATTCCCACATCTGGCATCTGATGCAGCTGTACCAGAGATTTGCCAATGGGGACATGCCTTACAGTCACCTAGTGGGGGTTGTTCGTTACGCAGTGGAACAGTGGCTGATGACAACTATCAGAAATACACACACCCATGAACAAGAACTCCATAACGAGGCACATGCACAGACCAGAATTATAATAGAGTGTGTGCTTGGGATGCTCAAGTCATGGTTCCAGTGTCTGGACACATCTGGTGGAGCCTTGCAGTACTCACCAGCTACATGTACTCAAATTGTCATCGTATGTGCCATACTACACAATATGGTCCTGCGGAAACAGCGGCAGCAGAAACAGCATGGGTCAGGGCCACACAGCCCCCCACCAATGCCATGGCCTGCACAGGCAGAGAGTGACTCAGAGGAGGAACAAACTGAGCCTGCCCCAAGAGGTAGAAGGAGGCATTCCCAGTATGCCCTGGCCTTGGCTAAGAGGCAATGCATTGCACATACACTGACACAGTAGGGGCCCAGGAATGACATCTCTCTCTGACTAGCACATACAGTAAAAGGGATGCCAAACATGACACTACCTGTGCTCAACCATGTAGAGGGAGTGTACTATGTGAATCCAACATAGGCAGCCTTCCAGCACCATACTCAATACTGGCACACCCACAATTCACATTGCCGAATGGAGAAGTATGTGTTGTTACTTGTATCTATGGTATGGATGTGAACATGCAAGGGAATCGGGTGGCTGAATGGGATACCAGCAGATAGTAGACACCTATAGTGGCAACATGTGATCTGTAACAAATACAGGTTTCACCATAGTAGCCAGTACTACACATGTTGACAAAGCCCACTGCAGGAAATGTGCTGGGCCACATGTGTCCATAAGAAACACGCATGCCAGTCAGGAAGGTTCACATACCCAACAACAGTTTCAGCCAGCAGGGCAGGTGTAGACAAAAACAAACAAAGGCTGTGCTAAGGCATCTGAATGATGCCTATGGGTAACCCCCCCCCAGGCCTACACAGACAGACTACATTAGGTCAGGCAGTGGGATGTTAGTTCTGAAGGGTAGGAAGTCAGAAACTGATATGTAGGTCAATCAAACCTAAGACCTATAGTACACTGATATGCCTCTAGTCAGCATGATAGGTTAGAATACAGGATGAAATGGAGTACCTGACATACCAGTACAGTCTTAACAAATGTGTACAAGTGTCAGGTGTGCCCCCCCCCAGTCCTATGTAGAAATGCAGAAACGGTCAGGTGTGCCCCCACAATCCTATGTTGAAATGTAGAAACAGTCAGGTGTGCCCTCGCAATCCTATATAGAAATGTAAAAAACAGTCAGGTGTGCCCACCAATCCTATGTAGAAATGTAGAAACAGTCAGGTGTGCCCCCCCAGTCCTATGTAGAAATGTAGTAACAGTCAGGTGTGCCCCCCCCAATCTCATGTAGAAATGTAGTAACAGTCTGGGGTGTCCCCCCAATCCTATGTAGAAATGTAGAAACAATCAGGTGTGCCCCCTCAATCCCATGTAGAAATGTAGAAACAGTCAGGTGTGCCCCCCCCAATCCTAGGCAGAAATGTAGTAACAGTCAGGTGTGACCCCCCAATCCTATGTAGAAATGTAGTAACAGTCAGGTGTGCCCCCCCCCAGTCCTAGGTAGAAATATAGAAACAGTCAGATGTGCCCCCCCATCCTATGTAGAAATGTAGAAACAGTCAGGTGTGCCCCCCACCAATCCTATGTAGAAATGTAGTAACAGTCTGGTGTGCCCTCCCCAATCTGATGTAGACATGTTGTAACAGTCAGGTGTGCCCCCACCTCCAATCTGATGTAGAAATGTAGTAACATGTATGTGTAGGTATAATACCAGTGGAGCACAGATGACCTGAGGTGGCCATGGTAGCAGGATAGATTGTAGCATTTGTACAATATGCAGGTGTGCGTGTGTTAGGTTGGTGTGTGTTGCATATTGTGTGATAGTGGTCAGTATGTATGCATGGTGAGGTTTGACCTGGTGTCCATTGCCCACTACTGCCGATGACAGGGCCAAGTCCTCAGAACTGCAGTAACTAACACAATGCTCCCCAGTATAACACAGTCTAGCAGTAAGCCATTGTAAATGTATGGAGGTAATAGGTGTCACCATCTGAAAGATAGACATGGCAGGACTGTTGGGCCAGATATACAAGTAGCACACAGGGGAAAGTACCCCAGACAGACAGTGTATAATGTGTAACCATAAAATGGACACAACCTTGCAATTGTACATACAGGTTTGCATCACATTATCTGGCCTTGTAGTAGGGAATACCGATGTCGTGTGGCCAAAAACTTGCAGATCACAAAGGTCATAGGAATGATATATTGAGAAACAGCTGATGTCCCTGCACAAGCCAGCATCACTGGAATGCCCCATGCATATCTTTGATGTAAGATACACGTAGTGACCATAGCACACATGCACCCGCCTCACCCAACCACCACCCACAGGTATCTCTCCAGACTTATCCCTGCTGTTTGGAATGGGTACTATATGACCCCCACCTGTGTATGCCAATAGCGAACGAAATCAGCATGCAGTGCAGGTGTCCCATGCAGGTGTGTCCCTAGATTTAAGCAGCACCCTGCCAGCATCCACACCACCTGATCAATACTGATAGAAAGTATTGGCATAAACACCTAGCACACCTACCCTGTCACCCCAGGGGAATACACTGTATGGCAGTTTGGTACTGTTGGACTGACAGAATGCAATGGCCTGCTACAGCTGGCCTGCATCACTACCAAATGGCCTACAGTCCCCTGCCAAAGGCCTGTGTCTCACCTGTACTGCCAATGTATGTTATGTCATGGACTCCCAAATAACAACATAACACAGTCCACAGAACCCATATACAAGGCCATGTCGACAAACCACAGTTACATGTCCACCATGTCTCACTGCATGAACTGTGGACCAACACCAATACACTGCTGTGATGAGCTGATAAATACAGGGAAAGTATCGGAGAATGTTTGCATAATGTATGGAAGAGGATAGAATAATAGAGGGGGTGGGGTAGGAACATGGGCAGCATGGAATGTGCGAAGTCTGAAACACAGCCATATGCACATACTATCACTGGCTACAATCACAAGAATGGGTGGCTACAAACCTGCCCATACACCACAATAGGCTTAATGCCCGACTTATGACCCCTGCCTCTGGGTAACCTGTGTGAATGTGTACAACTGTGATGTACTGTCACAGCAAGATAAGGTCATACTGTCACGTCGATGGATGTACAAGTATGGGATCCTCTGCCACCACTGTACTAAGATGCTGAACTGGTTACACAGACCCAGCAGCAAGTGTCTGCAGCTCCCTCTCCAGAATGGCATTAGTTTTCAGGAATATGTAGGCATTTGACCACAATACTGGACACAGCTGCATTCGCCCTGTGCTCCCCAGGACATCACTGCGAGCAAAAATGTCTACCTGACAGTACTTGAGGACATAAAACATCACAGTGTATAAAACTACACATCGGAATATCTCTGCTAAAACCAGTAGCATGTAGCATGTAGCAGAAGCAGAACAGACACAATAACCTACAGTACCCACTATTCCTTGCCAAGTTTGACCCCATATTGCCAACTGATCTACAGATATCCTGCAGATTCAGTTTGCTAACTGTAGGTGTAGAACACAAAAGTCTGCAATGGAGTACAATCTACCTGGAATGGATCCACACATTCAATACAGAAGGTCATACTGGGTTTGCTCCCCCACTTAGAGAAATGAAGGCAATGTCAGACAGCATACTGAAAGGTCATACTGGGCATGCTTACACACTTTAGCAAATGAAGCCCATGTCTGGGAAGAACAGTGGACCATACATATCTGACAGTTGCAGATGTTAGTGCATACACTCCTCAGTATGCACCAGTCATGCTTTTCACATACATTGGATAGGAATACACACAGATATCCAAGGATAACACACTATAATATGCTAAAAGTACACATACATAGATGTGTGGAAGAGAGTGAGAGTGACAAAGAGCCTTTCTTCATGAGGCCTGTCCCACCTAGCACACAGCCAAATGGCTACAACCACATGATGTGTAAATGTCACTCACTGTAGAAATTAGCCACTGTTATACCTCAGCATTATAGACTCTGTGGTGCTAGTGCTAAATATGCAACATGACTGTACAAGGCAGTAATCATCGAGCAGCTGTATACATGTACCTGCAGAATATAAACCTGTGTGTGCCTGAGTGTGGTGTGTCTCCCTCTAGATGAATGGGTTATGGCCCATGCACACACACTGCCCTCCCCATAGCCCTACTATGGCAAGCCTGCTGATGTCAGCCACTGTGAAATACACCTTTGGGGAAGGGCTAGCCCAGTAATCTATGTGGCGGGTCTTATAATTGCGTAATGCTGTAGTGTGATATATAAGTTAAATAGGAGTTCTAATCCCAGACAGGGCAACTGTGTGTGTTTGTCTGTGTAGGGAGCAATGCTTTTTAGGTTAGTCATACCCACTACAATTCAAATGCCATACTTTGGCAAGCCTGCTGATGTCTTTCACTTTGAAATACACCTTTGGGGAAATAATAGCCCAATAATCTCTGTGGCATGTCCTATAACTGTGTAATGCTGTAGTGTGATAAACTAGTTAGGTAGGAGTTCTACTCTCAGACATGGCAACTGTGTGTGTTTGTCTGTGTAGGGAGCAATGCTTTTTAAGCTAGTCACACCCACTACAATTCAAATGCCCTACTTTGGCAAGCCTGCTGATGTCATTCACTTTGAAATACACCTTTGGGGAAATAGTAACCTACTAATCTCTATGGTGGGTCCTATAACTGCTTAATGCTGTAGCGTAATAAACTAGTTAGGTGGGAGTTTTAATCCCATACATGGCAAATGTGTTTGTGTTTGTTTCTGTCTGTCTTTGTAGGAAACAATATTTTTTTAGGCTAGTCACACTCACTACAATTCAAATGCCCTACTTTGGAAAGCCTACTGATGTCATGCACTTTGAAATACACCTTTAGGAAAATAATAGCCCAGTAATCTCTGTGGTGCATCCTATAACTGCATAATGCTGTAGTGTGATAAATGAGTTAAGTATGAGTTCTAATCCCACACTTGGCAATTCTGTGTGTCTGTCTGTCTGCCTGTCTGTGTAGGGAGCAATGCTTTTTAGTCTAGTCACACTCACTACAATTCAAATGCTCTACTTTGGCAATCCTGCTGATGTCATTCACTTTGAAATGCATCTTTGTGGAAGGAGTAGCCCAGAAAGCTCTGTGGTGCATCATATAACTGTGTAATGCTGTAGTGGGCTAAACTAGTTAGGTAGGAGTTCTATTCCCAGACATGGCAAGTGTGGATGTTTGTGTGTGTGTTTGTCTGTGTAGGGAGCAATGCTTTTGAGACCATTGACAATCACTACAACCTCCATTGCCCTTCCTTGGCAAGCCTGCTGATGTCATTCCCAGTAAAATACACCTTTGGGGAAAGAGCACTGCAGTAATCTCTGTGGTGCGTCCTATAATAGCATAATGCTGTAGTGTGATATAGTAGTTTGGTAGGGGTTCTATTCCCAGACATGGCAAGTGTGGATGTCTGTGTGTTTGCATTTATTTGTCTGTGTATGAAGCAATGCTTTTGAGGCCATTTATAGTCACTGCAACCTCCATTGCCCTTCTTTGGCAAGCCTGCTGATGTCATCCCCAGTGAAATACACATCTGGGGAAGGAGTACTCCAGTAATCTCCAGGGTGCACCCTATAACTGCGTAATGCTGTAGTGTGATGTAATAGTTCAGTAGGGGTTCTATTCCCAGACATGGTAAGTGTGGGTGTGTTTGTTTAGGGAGCAATGCTTTTGAGGCCATTCACAGTCACTACAACCTCCACTGCCCTTCTTTGGCAAGAATGCTGATGTCATTTGCCAGGGAAATACACCTTTGGGGAAAAAGTAGTCCAGTCATCTCCGTGGCGCTTCCTATAACTGTGCAATGCAGTAGTGTGATAAACTAGTTAGGCAGGAATTCTAATCCCAGACATGGCAACTGTGTGTGTCTGTGTTTATCATTCATATCTTGTGTGGAGGTGGCTGTGAGTGTGTAACAACTGGGCTCACGATTTTGCAAATTTCTTATATGGTGGGCCTATTATATATCATAATGTCCACCTTATAAGGATAATAGATGTCAAATAGCCAAGATGCTGGGGTGCCAATCCATACCCCTACATGTGACATCAAGGCTTGGTGAACAAAGTAAGCAACCCTTGTATTACCCGAACAACACTCTCAAGCCATGTCTCATACACAAACACACTTGCCTACGCAACAACCGTTATGTTGGTAGTACCCTGCATATTGCACATAGATAGTAACCATGGTGTGATTGCAGTGGACTACAGAGGGCATGGCACCCTGTCCCATCACTAAAATAGGCACATAACTGCAGACAGAGCGCCTTCACTATGTTCCCCCACTGGACACCTGCAACAACTGTGGTGCCATCAATTGTGACCCACAAAGGACACACCATGCCTTAAACACATACCCTGTATGAACAGATGCCACTGACACCAAGGAATACCTGTATCATGCTATCAATGTAGGTGCAGGGTCAACCTGGTGCCCATTACCAGTTACAGTCAGATGAGGCCAGGAGTGGCACATCTGATAATCTGTGTACACAACATGGTCTAGACACCCCAGGTACAGTTTCAAATGTCACAGAACATGCATGTGGGATGTGTGCACATCCCAGACACCATCCATGTCATGGACGATAGAACACATACATGGCAAGCATTGCACAGCACTGCCCACACACAATAGTAACTCAGGTGACAGGATGGTGAATACAGTACTAACCTGTGTGGGCCAATCCAAACACTACACCCCTGAGCCACACTGCAGACCATTGTCATGTGGCCTGATGCAAAGGTATACCCTTCACCTAGCCTTGTATAGCCTTCTGGCACAGTCAACCACTACACACCCGTGAAGCAATGCTCCCATGCATGTCAGTACTGGAACCCTGTGTCTGTGTGTGTGTGAAGTATGATGCTTTCGACCATATTCACACTCACTACAACTACCATTGGCCTACTGATGCATGCTGTCTGATGTCAGACACCTTCACATACCCTTTGTCCATATAACATCCAGATGCCCCTGTGGTGCATGTGATAATTGTGCATTACTGTACTGTGGCAATCTAGCTAGTTAGGAAGTCTATTCCTGTCCTTACCAAGTGTGTCAATGTATGTGAGTCCTTGAGAGAGTGTGGCTGTGTTGATGTTGACATCTGTTCATGTGGACAGGCATGTGTACTACACCTACCTTATCGCTACTATATCACTTTTGCACATGTCACTCACCATCAGATATACCTTTGGACATCTCTCCATCATATAAGCTACGTGGTGCATGTGATAACTGCATAGACATGTAATAGCAATACATAGTCAGTCAGGAGTTTGAAACCCTGTACTGGTAAGTGTGTGACACAAACATGCTTAGGTTTTACTCTGCCACCCCCTCCCTGACTTACTTTGTCAGTCTTTCTCACTCCCTCTCTAGTGGATGTGGCTGTACACCTGCTTTGCTTAAGCAGCAGCTTGCGTTTTGTAAGTGATGCTCATGATCAGCTGATGGCCTCTGCATAAATTGCAGTCCCCCTCTAGCTGATTGCATGTAGAACAGCTGTGGTAACATTCCCATAGCCAATTGCATGGGAACACACTCCAATATCTAGGAACATCATGTTGGTGTTGGTTCTTTTCATTCACTGTGAGCAGGACCTAAATTTAGTGTTTGGCAAACAGCATCACAGATGGTATTGGGATTTACCTCTAACAACATACACTGTGGAAACAGGCCAACAGACAGGAGGGGGATGTGCCAAACATGACTACAGAATGTAAATGTTGCTCTTCTGCATTTGGAGTAATGTTGGTTGGTGTGTGGATATGACCGGTCTACATGATTTAATACCTGTCATGACAGTGTTATGTGTTTGAGGAAACTCCCATCTGTAGGGATATCTGCAGACTGGGCAGTGTGTGGAGCCTTTTGTTTCTTGTGTTACTCACAGAACACCTATCTGAGAACTGCAGAAGCATAGTGTGAGGATTGCAATCAGTGCATGGTGACAGCCATGAGAATTACTGACTTCATATCCCTCATAGGACATATGTCACAACAAACCCTGGTACGACAGTAAATGTATGATGTTATCACAGCAACATGCCAATATTGGGCCAGTGTTTGTAGCTCCAGCCACAAGTCTGTCAACTTTGTACATATGTCATGCAGTAAGAAGTGCATATGTACTGTACACCATTACTTATTGACATTATACCTGATAACAACCACTCATATATCAGACTGCTAGACATGTTATGTATAGTAGGGGTTGTTTCTGAGGATATAACTTGGGAATTCTGTGGTTGTGTGTACAGTACTGGGGTTTGTGTACTTATGGTGACTGTCGACAGTATGTGTATTGTGCATATGTACTTTGGGCAGTGCATAGACTGTGGTAGATGCCATTATTCTCGGTCCTGTTCTATCTGATGTTACATGCTGCTCCAGTGTAATGTACCCTATTGGCTCACATGTCTGTAGGGCCAGACACACAAGTGTCCCATACCACAGACAGGCATCGGACCACACTGTGTCATGACCCAGTGTATGCAGGGTTAGTGTATGAGTGGCACATATGAGGATGGTGTTTATCAGACAGTCCATATAGTGACATTTTAAGCTTGCATACCATATGTGGCTGTGGCTGTGTTCACATTGGTTGTGGGTATGCACTTTCTCACAGGTGTCTGTTACTCTGTGCTGTGACATGTGTAGAGCCTGCTATAATTGCAGGTACCTGTGTACACCCCCATACAAAATGTAGTCCAGTGTTGTGGCAGTCTGCCTGTAGTTTGCACAGTGCTTTGTGACCTTCCTAGCAGCCTAGTGTAATTACCCAGTGTGCTGTTATGTCCAGTTATTTGCATGACATACTGCTGTCAGGCCACCATAACTGTTGTGTATTTCTGACAAAGCAGTGGGATTCTGTACAGATGTATATCACTAACTACTTTGTAGTATGTGGCCATGTGACCTCTGCACCACCAGGTATTATGTGTCAGGACAGACTGGCATGTGTGAATTGCATAAACTGTGTGGGCATATGTAGTCCAGTATTTATGTGATATACCCATGTACATGACTATTAACATCCACATTGTGAGGCATGGTCCACATGTCTCACATGAAGGTGATTTGTGTACACCTATGGAGTGACCACAGGATTATCACTGTGCTAGCAGTGGTACTGTACTATGATGTCTTTATGATGTCTGTCAGTAGACAATGGCACACATGTCAAAACATATGTGACCTCCCACACACAACATGTTGGTTAAGACAACCCATGTTACAGTAGCAACAGTCTACATATATACCTGCAATACATACGTGACATCCCCTTGCCCTAAGAGGTTGGGACTATTGGTGCTGAGGTAGGACACCACTCCATGTTCTGGACATATGGTAAACATATATGTGTGTATATATATATATATATATATATACATATATATATATATATATATATATATATATATATATATATATATATGGGATCCGTACTGATCACCGAAAATCACTAATGGTCGGGCATACTTACGCGAAAGTGCTTCTCACCGAAGAAGCGATTTCGCATAAGTATGCCTGTTGTGGAGGTTGTACTATGGTGCAGATAAGGGAAAATTCCCTTTTCCTCACTGTAGTGCAATCTCGGAGTGAGAATATTAAAGTGAGGGGGTGTGGGGGTGCAGGGGTTAATTAAATTTTTTTTTAACTCACTTTAGCGAAAGCGCTTTTTTGGTGAAAGTGCTTTCGCTAAAGTGTGTTCGATGATAGTGGATTTGGACTGTTGAACTTTTGATCAGCAGTCCTAGATCCATATCCATATATCTACATAGATATATACACACATACATATCTACATACATATATGGATATATATATATATATATATATATATATATATATATATATATATATATATATATATATATATATGTGTGTGTACCTATACATATATATGTATATATATATATATATATATATATGTGTGTGTATATATATATATATATATATATATATATATATATATATATATATACATATAAATATTGAAATATATACATATACACAGCAATATATATGTCTACACATACAGAGATATAGATACATATGTACATATAGTTATAGATATCTACATATATATTGACATAAATAGGTATATCTGATTTGATATGTATGCAGATATAGTTATAGATATCTACATATATATATATATATATATATATATCAACATAAATAGGTATATATATATATATATATATATATATATATATATATATATATATATATATATACACACACATAGGATGTGCATACATACACACACACACACACACACACACACACACACACACACACACACACACACACATATATATATATATATATATATATATACAAAGAGATCTACAAATGCCCATCAACATATGTATATGTATATATCCATATTCCTCCCATGTGTAAACATCACGGTTGTGTATACCTTCCCAGATGTATCGCACCGTGTGTATCTGATATGTGTATATTTAGATATAACAACATATGTGATGCAACCGTAATATCAATAACAGGTACTACACAATTATGGAAGTCATAGCAATTGTTCAATACTATTAAATATGTGTAGTGACAGATATATTGAAAAAACAACAACTGTCTTCACAGCTGTCATGGTGCAGTGGTTAATTGTTGTGACTATAGTGTACAGGGTGTTGGGTTCAAGACCTGCAGTGTATTTTGTTGCTGGGCAGCACAAAGGCTGTTGGATACAGAGTGGTTAAGGAAGTTTTGAGCAGCTTTAAGTGCATTTGTGCGGGTTTGCAAGAAGCTAAGTGGTGCTAAGCTATGGTTAAATGTACAGGAGCTTCCACCATGTAGGCTTTGCTTACCAGTGCACAAATTTGCTTAGCTGTTAAATTGCAACAATGCTGATGCTTGCTAAGCTTGGCTCAGCCCTGGTAACCAGTGCTCACATCCCAGTCTGAGAACATAGGAGGGGAATGACATCTGTAATAAGTGTATGTAATGCCATGTACAATACATGCGTCTATGTGCTGTCATTACAGCAGCAAGGGTGTGATTGTCATGCATAGGACACACAACTATATAACACCTGTACAGTATTGTTGTCCATGTGAATGTGTTACATACAAGGGTAGTAACCCAGGTTATGTGCTGTCACACTGGCATGTAGTGTATCATGGCAGTACCACTTCTGACAGTACTTTTCCAGGCAAGAGTAGAGTGCTAAATGTAGTGCTGACAACAAGCACACCTGCAGGCATAGTTGGACTCTGAGGCCTCACTGTCATGTTCCTGGTGTGTGAGCTCTGTCATAGAATATATCCCCTACTGTGTGATGATCTGACATCTGGAATGTAACTGTAGACTACCGTCTGTATGGCACATATCAATGAGGGCTTCCAACATGTAGTTATGGCATATATATTATTGTCAAACATCTCTCTGTCAACACATTCATCCTACTGCATAGCTACTTGTCAAGCTGATGTCTGTCAGTCCCTGTCCAGATATGCAGATGGCAGGTATCCAGCTTGGATATGTACAAGCAACCTATGCTTGACTGACAGTGACATGTCTGCCCAGCTGTGTTATAACTGGCCTATATAGGAGACATCACTCTGTACGCACCACATGCCACGAGTACCTCCACTACACTACCACAGTCAACAGAACATGCTTGGGTACAGGTCTCCATCACAGACACTAACCATGTGTTGTAAGACATGTTGCATACATGTCAACTGGATCACCTCAGTGGCCATTTGCAGGAGGCACCCAGAGGATTTGCTGAGCCATGTCACTCTCACCCTGAGGGTCACCACTGTGGTGTCTGTCAATAGATTGCCTGCTGGCACATGGCAGGTGGCATGATACCACTGTACACACATCCCCTACACAACCCATCTCTCCATGGACAGAAGCCAGGTACACACTTATGACCACCTGCAGTGATGCACCCCAGTACTGACACCTGTGTATGTGTGCATTACTGAGGATAGCAGTGTCTGTGTGTTAGTACATTTGTAGTCGGGAATACCATGATGGCCTTCACAACCACCGCACCTCCCATCGTCATACTAAGATGTGGCCGCCACTGTATCGAACATTACATGCACCCTGTTATGCTCCTCTCCCTAATGGCTACATGAGCCTTGCAGTACCACACAACAGGGTTGTACAAACGGGTCGATAAGCATGGGATACCCACTGAGTTCTGGCAAGTGTGCGTATGTGTGCATGTCTGTATATCAGTAGGGTACAGCATTCCGAGGACACATACTCCTATTGCAATACACATTGCCACACAGTAGTATGGATAGTGTTGTTGCTGCCCATAGGTTAGGCATGACAGTGCAACACCCAACTATGCCTGTAGCATGTGCATAGATGCATATCCCTGTAGTACCACTGTTAAGATATACAATGGTTTGTATCGCAGTTGTAGGCAATGTGTGATGGTGGGTATGTCAGAGTGTCATCATGGGTTCCAGTTAGTACAATATCCACTGTGGGAAGTGGGTGCTGTGTACACTGTCAATACACCATGGTCCACCCAGTATACGTCCCATGTACCACTGCATAGTGACCACTGTCAGCCTCAACCATACAGGTAACTGATACCACAATCCAGCCCAGTTATGCATGTGCTGTGTGCAGCCTGCCTGTAAAACATTGGACACATGGTCAAGTTAGTTAGCAGCGATAGGCCCTGGTCTCTCAGAAGTGTGTCTGCCTGTTATGTGTCTGTTAATGTGTATAGGATGGTATGTCACACTATGTATTCTCCATATACAACCATTACATCCCCCATTACAATAGTGTACATGTCTTGGGAATTCTTCATGTAACATGTAACCTGGAACAAACCTCACCCTAAATGCTGTGTGGTGTGTGCAATGAAAGCCACACACTTCAGTAGCACTACATACCTAGGTAGGGGTATAGTCCCAGTGTTGCCAAGTAAGTGTGTGCATGTATGTGGGTGGGTCTACATCAGGTTGCTGATTATACATGTCCCAGATGGTCAGCTGTCCATGTGGCACAGGCAATAACTGTTGTACAAACCTGTGACATGTGTTCAACTGTACCCCGGATATGTCACAGCCATGGTGTCACCACAGTGCCATACCCCTTGTGGAATATGACTGCAGACAATACTCCTGCTGACACATGTACACCTACAACACAAATGGATAACATTATGAAGACCACAATCACTCAGTGTTACTAACAGCTATAATGCATCATTGCTGGACAGCTACACTACCCAACATGCATGTATTAAACGTTATTCCTGACAACATGTTACACTGCTGTACATTGGTACACTGTAGTGCAGTCACTGTGTGCATCAGAACCATATTAGCCTGTGCCTGCATCGATGTTATGGATGACAGGGATGTGGCACTGGTATCATCATATGCACAGGGTGTGTTGTTGGTTTGCCAGAGACCGAGGGTGGGACATACGTTTGACACCATGTTTGTGGGTGAGGGGTGTAATTAGTTGAAATGGGCATGGTGATGTGGTGTGCATAGGTATGGGGTTGGCCTAAGTGTGTTTGTATAGTGTGTGATATGCATTCACACAGTTCCGGCATGTGGCTGTCCTATACAAGTGTTTTTTGGACAGCTGCAGACCATACCTGGCAGGGTGTGCAGTTCACCACCTCCAGCCACATTCATGCAAACTGAGCCTGCCAGGGGTTCCATGGACATGTCCAGGTACAGACCTCGATGTGCTACTCTCCCCTGATGATGACAGATGTCTGTTGGAACCAGGTCCCTCCTGAGACTGGCCAAGTCCATGTGCCCGTGACCTGCTGTAGTGTGGTGTGGTGTGGACAGCACCCCCTTTGCAGTGCTGGGGCTGGTACTGTCACTACAGGAGTGCCTTGGTGTCCTAGCAAGTCCACGTCGACCGCCAGCTGTTGGTGTTGCTGGACTACATCCACGCAGTCATCGCCACAGTCCCACCACATGGTCAAGCATGGACAAACCATGGTCGATGAGGCCCAACATCTCACCCAACCATCTATCCATGGCCTTGGTATAATGACGGAGGGCACCAGACAGTTCATGGTAGTTGTTGCTTGCAGACATGAGAGCAGCCCTCTGCAGCCTCAGGACCTGTCTGAATTACAGTTCCATATATGCCTGTGCCCCCACGACAGTCTGAAACATGTGCCTGGTGGTACCAGTTGTGGTGCTTCTGCCAGGGGCATGATGACCAGCAGCCCTACCATGAGCACTTGGGTACATCTGCCTATGCAGTTCCTTGCTGGACATCCTGCTATGCCTGCTGTGACCAGACACAGTAGGCATAGACACCACACTCTCCTGTGCAGTGCCACCAACCACCAACTGTCCCTCTGCTTTAGCCACTGGTTATGGAGTATGTATTGGCACTGTAACTGTGTGTGGGGTTGGGGAGGCTAAGAGGGAAATGTCAAATGAAGGTGCAGTTTCGGCCCCTGACAACCACACCTGTGCCTCAACAGTACTATCATCTTATGAGGTGTTCATATGGACACTGACATCAGATTGCATGCAGGAGGGACCCTGACCCACCTTGCCACCTGTGATGGAAAACAAGAAACACACTTTAAGACTTGTACAGCAGTGCATAACAGTATACGTACACACACACACACACACACACACACACACACACACACACACACACACACACACACACACACACACACACACACACACACACACACACACACACACACACACACACACATTCTACCTTTATACCTACCTGTCTGTGATTTTACATAGTCCCACATTTATTCACTTAAGTTCCCCATCCTGCATCACACTTGGTAATATACACACATTAATACCACTCATTAATGTAGCATTCCTCTAAATGCCTAGATGAGTGATCACAACACAAGACCTGTTATTCCATTACCTCCTTGACCTGAGTGGAGTAGGTTTTACATGGCCTCATTGCTGTCATTCAGTGTTCACCCTGTGTATGTCTGGACATCGTGAGCATGGCCCCTATATGTCAGGGGATACTACGTTCACTCCATAATGTCATGCACTGGAGTGTCACTTGTAAGTATTGCTCAGTACATGCCAGATCTGCTGCTCAATCAACCTATCATGTGACAACTGTAATATATGGATACACTCCCAGGTGTTGTCTAGTAATTCCCGAATGCATCTGTAGTGCTGCATATGTGGGTTGTTGTTCATCTCTTTGTTGATTGCAATATTAAGGGTATACCTGGTGTCAATTTCCCTCTGAATGCATGTTCCATGCTATGGACCTTATTATACTATCAGCTGTCCTGTGATTACATATAAGACAAGTATTCCTGGTGTGTCAAGTGTCAGTCCATGTCCATGTACTGCACGATCCCAAAGGGAAGTACTGCAATATGAATAACTCCACAATCACACATGTGCATACATGGACACCCACACAAACACACACACCTGCACATATGCATACTACATGCATCAACCTCCCTCCACTCCACCAGATTGCACCTACAGACAAAATAACCCACCACCCATACAGAGACACACACACACATTCACACACACACACACACACACACACACACACACACACACACACACACACACACAAACACAGGTGAGGTTGCACAAAGATAGTACACACAGTCCTCCCATTACCCATCTGTCAACATGCATAACATATGGTACTCAGCATGCAGTGTAGCTATAGTCAATCCATACTAGCTATAGTATACATGTGTGTGATGCATGGGCTGTGTCAGTAGGTGATGCCCCCTCCCCTGGAAAACACTCCACCCATGTACACAATATTGCTGTGCACCTGTTCTGCACCCTGCCATGTACTGTGCTCTAATGCTCACAGCCCCTATGTTTTTCAGCGACACATACCTGGGATAATATGTGGATAAATGTCATTTGTGAATGCCTGATGTCTGGTTTACAGATCTCAACATCAGCGAAGCATGCATGACCAATCCAATACTATTACACTGACAACCGTCAGACCATACCATGGCTATGGGGAGTGTACACACCCTTATTGATATGATGCAGTCTTCCTTGATCTGCCATGGGATTACATCACTGCATATATTAACAGTACATGAGCCTGATATGTGACATATGTCCTGTACATTCACATGCAGTGTCTAAGAAATGTGTTAGGTGTGCGGATGCTGACCGCGATGCATACACTCAATGTGGGCATATGTGTGCACACCTTAACCATGACGGTTTGTTGCACGTATTGTTATGTGTACTACAGCAGTCAATATTCTTGCAGGGGTATTCTAGCATGGGCCATCTGCATTTGCCAGTGTGTGGTCAGTCTGCCCTACACATGTCTCCCAATTCTGCATGATTGCAAGGTCTGCTCATGTGCACATTCCTTGGTGTTTACACACTGCCGTCACTATTGCTATGGGGGTAGGGTTACATCTGCCACAGTTTCTAAACCTGACTGTGTGCAGATACAGCCATTCTTAGCATCCTTAGGATCCCTGCTGCAGTGCACTGGTGTATCATGCTGACACACCCTCTCCACCTTCAGCCTTTTTGCATATGCTTGACAAGTATGGCCTACACATGTGTGTCAGTTTGCAGTGTCCCATACACTGAATACCATGTGTTACAGCCTAGACCCAGCTAATAATGTGGAACACAGTAGTATGTAATGCCATAGTGTAGATCTGTAACAGTTGCCATTATAATACTGGTATATACACTGTTGTTGTACTGTATAAGGGTGATGTTTCATACATGTCCCTACTGTAGGCCATGTGTCCCACCATTATGTTAATTCCTGTGAACACATTTTGCAATGACAGGATGTTAGTTATCTTGCATGTGGTTGACATACCCTTCCGATACCCCATCATGGTCACCACTGTGATGCAGTGCATTTAACAGCAACAATATGTGAACATGTACAGCATGCATTATAGGTAGGTGTGTTAGATGTATGCATCGAATATACCATACCCATTACATGCCCGGTGTTTTGGCAAGCATCAATATAAACCATACTCACCAGCTACAGACTGCTGCCTTGGTGGTATACCAGAGGGACCTACATAAGAGTGTGAAAAATGCAACGTCAGTGACCACAGCTGTGGCATTGCTACAGGGTGTGTGCAGCATTACAGTACATCAACAGTACAAGTCCACAAGACTACCACTTTTGTACATCTGTTTATTACTACTATGCAGCAACAAGCTACATATATGACATGTCAGATATGCATGATCTACCTGTATAGATGCAGATGCATACACAACAGTAGTCTACTGATGTGCCCTGTGGCCTTACCTGCACACTCCTCAGCAAGTGTGTGGTAGCACCCACCTCCACAATGGTGTCTGCCAGTTGTTGGGTGTGTGGATGTGCAGGTGCCATGAGACTGGCGAGGAGCTCCTCAACACATGTCAGGGGGGGATGGATGGCATGACCCCCTCCCTGTTGTGAGTTGATCACCCTGGACTGCAACAGCATGCCAACGGGCATTGTGAAGCAGGTTAGAACAATGATGCCAGACCTTCTCATAACTGCGGTTATGCAGGCTGACAACATTGACCCTGTGGACTAGATCATTCTACAGGGCAATCCACTCCTCCTGCTCATGGGTGGCGCTGCCAAACAAGACAGGATAATGTTGGATTAGGTAGTTCAACACAACCTTGTTTTCTGCCGCTGAATACTCAGGTAGGCGGCCATGGGACATTTTCCGGAAAGATAAAGATGGAAACAGGTCTGAGCAACTCATACAGCAAGGTTACCATACTTCTTAATACACATCTCTGTCACACCCCCCCCACCATATCAGTGACAGCAAACAGTTCACACAACTCAATAGGTATGGCTACAGCTTACCTACCAGTGAGACATATATTGTATTGTACCACACTTTGTGCTATGTTTTTGTAGCCATGTTCCCTGTATGGACACTATCATTGCTGGCCTGTTATGGACTATTTCACCTGCATACCATTGTCAGGGCCACTATGGTTCTCTATATGCATGTGGTATATTTTCTATGTGATTGCTGCACATCTGACATTCTGTGTTATTGGGGATATCTATGCATGCTGTTGGACATGTTCCAGGATTGTGTAGACTATTACTACCCACATATGTTCTATAATAGTGACACAATAGCATGTTTAAGGAATAGTTGTCAGCAGAACCACTTCTCCAACTTCATCTGGCAATGTTAACAGGCCACATCACATGTGGGACCCACCCTGGGGCCTCCTCATCTACTGGTCTAGCACTACCTTCAGGTGGAACCACCTCAGAGGATGTTGTCCCCCCATGGGGGCACAAACAGACATGATCCTGTCACCCGAGGTCAGGTCTAGGGTCTGTTACATATGGGGATCCACAGATGATTGTGGGATGTGCTACATCACCTTGAGGCACACTCTGATCACCACTTGACAACATGGGGTGTAGACGGGACATACTTGGCTTATTACTCTCATAACATGTTGGGGAGTTGCTGGAGTGACAGGTTTGTTATCATAGATGTCAGACAATCAGTTGTATTTCTTGTTTTCTGCCTAAACATCTGGGATCATCCCACTGATTTCCCAGGGTGGGGTCAGGGTGACAGGCAGCAGATATGGGCCAATTTACTGGACATTCTGGACATATCTGTACAGTTGTGGGGTATGATTCTGTATGTAGCCTACCACCACTCCCAGGATTCAGACCATGGCTGTGTGTGCTACAAATACAACAGTTCACATCTCAGTTGAGTGTGCTATTTGGTATTTGTTGTCTGTCTTTTCACTGTTTTATGTCTAAGTCTCTGTCAGTGGTACTATATGACCTCTTGGGATTACACCAGTCATATACAGACATTCCTACACATTTTATGTATGTAGCACAGTGTGGGTAACAGTGGTTAATACAACAGTACTATTAAGTGATTGCAAATCTACATTACCATATGATAACAGGGTAAACACATGAAGTCCAGCAGTGAGACCTTTATTGTCAGGCTATTATGCTTTTATTTACATACAATCTATATGAGACTCTTCCTGCCATATTCTCTGGTGTATGCAGTACATGCCTTAAACAATACAGGTTTTATGCAGGCAATTAACTTACTACAACTTTTAGATTTATTTCCTATGACAGTACATGTAAGAGTATTACTAACCGCCCTCATGTCGCAACCACTCCAATCTACATCCATGGGCCTCCTGGTTCATAGCCCGCTCATTTGCAGCTGTGAAAGACATAAGAGGAATATTTAGCCATACCTGTCCATAATATACATGAGCTGGCAATTATTAAACAAGTAGTGGATTGATACTTACACACGGCTGGGGCCTCCCCTGTCCTCCTAGCCTTTTGGATCCACTGATCCAAGAGATCCCCCTTTTAATGTTTCAGGATGGCATAGTGATGTCTGACCTGCTCACCAGTTTGGGGTATGCCAGTGGCACTGGTGAGGTCATGGGCGGGATGGTTCTAGGCTTCCGCCTTGCATTGGGAACCCTGGTACTGGCCCTGCAGCAGTCTTATGTCATGGTCTTTCAGAAAGAGTCCTGCCATGACTCTAGACTCCTGGATGCCCCAGTGCTGTGCCTGAAAGCACACACCCTCTCCCATTCCAGAAATAGTGCCTACAAGGGGAAGCTGCAACCAGTTATGAGATGTATTTCCACATGTTGGGGTTAAATAGTGCCAGTTTCCCCACACATTGTCATGACTGGACGGTTTTGAAAAGGCTAGGCTATGGGCTAACCTGCTTACCAAATGTTGGCATTGCTTAAAGGGGTATACCAATGCACAGACTGAGTTAGCTGGAATACACATTGCTTACACCTGCTAAGCTGGGCTGTGCAATGCTTAGCATTGCTTATTTTTGCATTGTGGCATTGATTTATTATTCATTACATGTTATATATGTGTTTGGTATCCATGATTCATGTGTACGTGCACTGTATAGGGAACTTGTGTTTACTAGGGGATTTCAACACTTTTTTACAATGACACCTCACATCTGGGCTTAATGCAGTACTCCAGTTCACATATTTATGTTATGTAGTAGGTTATACAACATAAAACTGCATATAGATTCCTTTCACATGTTCAGTTTGAATTTCCTATAGTGAGGATCTGTTTGGTGACACCTCAATCTTATTTACTGCTGTGATGGCTTAGTGGTTAACTAATGTGACTATACTGTACAGGGTCCTGGGTTCAAGAGGATAAACACCATAGCACATATGGGAATACGGGTCCCAGCAGACACACCCGTCCCACTTCAGCTGGCCGTGGCACCGGGTCCTGCAGCACCTTCGGGTGGACCCACCTCAGGGGATGGGGCTCGCCCCTCTTGGCAGTGGGCACAGACAGGAACCTGTCACCCATCACCAGGTCAGGGTCATGGTGCATAGCTAGCTCAACCGTGAGTTTTGAGATCTGCTACCCCAGCTTGAGGGCTGTGTGTCATGACTAGAGGGTCAGCCTGGCTCTCCGACTCAGCCTCCAGCACACCCATCTTTGGGGCTGTGAAGGTGCAGTGGTGACTGCCCATGGGTATGGACCTCAGTACCACTGTTTCCACTAGGGGACTCATGGGCTTCCGATTTCCCAACACCCCTCCGCATCAAGGTGTTTACCCCCCACATGTGTCATATACCACCCCTGTATGCATCTTGTTTGTCTTGTCTGTTAACCTCCAAGAAAATGCTGATCCATTGCAATGAACACCAACATATAAACCAAGTAAAATCACAGGTGTCCCAGGGTAATAAAATCCACCATAAGTCACGCCATTGTGAAAAAATAAAACTCTTTATTCCATAAAGAAATGTTAAGCACTCTCATCCATAACATATATTCAAGGATTTCATCAGAACATTTAAAATAGTGCAAACCAACCTCTTTTAAAAAATAAATAGTTAATGATGTCACCAATGACTGACCTAAAATTAAAGAAATATTACTATCAACCTAAAACAAACACCATAAACATATAAATCATAAAGTAGAACATAAATTTGGAAACTAAGCTACATCTTTCCATGTTTCAAAGCTGTAATGCTCTTTTTTTTCAAAACAGGCAATAATGGAACATGGTCATTTAAACCTGATGTGTAGTTAGCTTTCAATCTAATAATCCAGTATACCTCCCTAAGCTCAAGCATCAATTCCCAACACCCTTCCCTGATACTACGAGAAACCACTTCAAGAATACCAAACACAAACCTTGGTGTTTCATTGTAAGGACAGTTCAGGGTGTGTTTAAATAAGGCATTGTTAGAATTACCTTTCTCTATAGCTTAATTATGTTCATATATCCTAGCTCTCAATTTTCTTTCTGTTTTACCCACATAGAAGTTCTTACACAGTGGGCACAAAGCAATATAAATCACCCCTTTGGAGTTACAATTCCCTCTCTGTAAATTAATTCCTTTCACTCCATCCTTAATAAAAATAGTGTCATTATTACAAACATATGAACATTGTCTTAAACAACCACAACTAGTGATACCCTTGTGTACTTAGGGGAAAACAGGTGATGGGTGTTCCATAAGATATTTAATGTTATGTCCTGTTTTATAAATTTTATAAATTATCTGTTAGGGTAGGTTAACAGACAATGCCTACACAGGTTAAGCATTTGAGAAGCTGAGTAAATATATGCATTAATATATAAATATATATATACATACATATATAGATATATATGTCTACATACGTACGTATTGATATCCGCCCCCCTCCCCCCACACACACAGCGAAACTGGTCTCCTCTGCAATACAGTACCAACTGTTGCAAATCACATAACCAGGACCTGACACAACATGGGCACAAGATGATAACAGTACTCAAGCCCACCTGCATGATGTCATTCTGGTATCAATAACATATCATGCAGTACAGTCTGGCTACCATAGGGAATGTACAATGTGGAAGCAATCAATATGCCTAAGATAAATATACACAGACACATATATGCAGATACACATACACACACACACACACACACACACACACACATATATATATATAATATACACATGTATATATATATATATATATATATATATATATATATATATATATATATATATATATATATATAGCTTCATAGTTTCATAGGTTGATACTAAGCTATCGGCCCTATGGCCTATACAAGCCTAGCCATAACAATTCCCTGGATATTTCTTCCCACAATATTTACTTCCCTGGGCCCCTGTCTAGCAGGGCGACTGACATGATCCCCGGAGTGAATTTCCTATCTCCCATCCAATCATCAAGGTTCCTTTTGAAGAGGGCCAAGGAGGAACTCTGCTTGACATGTATGGGCAGTCTATTCCAGAGTATGGGGAGTCTCTGTGTCAAGAATCTATTCCTCCAGCATGTTTTGTTCATTGTGATGACAAGGTTTAGACCCCTGGAGCATGTGGCTCTGACGGATTTGGATTTCTTTAAGTGGAGCATGTCCAACAGCTCAGGGTTTGATATGGCCTTGTATGTTAAGTAGAGATCACCTTTGAGTTGACAATATGCCACAGAGTATAGCTGGTGCTTTTTTAGATGTTCAGCATATGGCATCTGCTTTAGGCCTGTGATTCTTTTAGTGAGGTATTTCTGTGGCCTTTCCAGCTGTTGCAGATGTCTTGTGAGGTACATACCAAATGGGGCGTTATACTCTATAATGGGTCTAATGAGGGATGAGTACAGTGGGAGAATGTCCTCCTTTTTCCTGGATGAAAAGCTATCAGTTATGAGGTGTACCACATAGAAGGATTTCCTGACTGTTGTGGCAATGTGGTTAGATACATATATACATATATATATAGATATATATGTAACTACACATACACACACAGAGATATGTATAGGAAGATACATATGTAGAGGGTGCACACCATATGGAATAGCCAGTATGCCTGCAATTGCCACCTTACAAAATGGGCACTGTATGAGTCACCCATGCAAATGACAATTGTTGCCTGCAACATATATCCACAGAGAGGTCAAAGGATATAACACCATACACAGGTTTGCATACATGAGAAAGCTTTATTTGTGTATTATTACAGTTGTATATGCCATGTCATATAGCTGTTTAGACTCTGAAATACATATAAACAGACTAATGCAACTGTCAAACAGATAACTTAATACAATATTCTGGAACGGATTACATATGTTGCTGTGCAGGCCAAGGCCTTCAAGTAGTACAACAGTAAAGACAGACTGGGCCACAGGATAACAATCAATCCACAGTAAGTCATGCAGATGTATAGTCCAGCAGCCTCTGTCTATACTCTGTACATAATCCCTAGGGGGTAAAAACCTCAGCTGACACAATGGGATGCATCTGTTACATAACAAAGCATAACCGAAACCATCACAATCACATTGACAAACAGAATAGTCTGTATGGCAGGAAGCAGTAGGCCTGCATTTACCCAAGGTGAATTGTATGGTAATGTACATCCAGATACCTTAAGGCAGCTTACCCCTGATGCCGCCACATGTTGTAACAGCCTAGATAAGTTATGTTCCATACCCTCCATAGACTGACATACAGGGCCATATACCACTATTACATACACTGGCGTCTAGACTGCATAAGGGCACACATGTATTGCGCAGATGAAGTCCACACATATATGGACCCAACCCCTCAATATGTGTGGGGGCAACAACAGCAGTGGAATGATGATAGGAATGGCAGCATGGCATACTCACAGGCCATTACATAACAACCCCTGACAGTATGTCATATGGACAAAGCCTGATATGTAGGTGGAGGACAGAGGCTGGAACACAGGCCCATATGTGAAATAGTGTTGTCATACACTAAGCAAGTCGCTGGTGTTACAGGATAGTCTGCAACATACCATTAGTCAGGAATATGAAGTCAGAAACACAAATGGATGTAGCCATGTACTGATAACAATCAACACACACACAGCCAGTGATATATCTGACACACGACCAGTGTGGTGGACAGGCAAACATAACATGCACATCTATGGCCTTCAAGTATATAGCATACAGTTGAGAGCTATGCAGACAGACTGCAGTCCATGTTAATCTAGTAGGTACACACAAACCCTGTAACACTGGTGCTATGCAATGCATACAACAACATTACTCACACTCTCTGTTTGTAGTTCTGGAACCTCATGCAAATATGTAGCTGGCCTGAGTGTGCAAGTCCTCTTGTAAGAGGTATTGCTACTTGCTGTCTGTAACATTGCTGCACACACACATGAAGGATGTCCACCATACAGGAAAGGTAACTGGACCACACCCATATGATGTAAGGATTTATAGTTGTGAGTTGCCATGACAGTGGTAACTGGAAGTACTACACATCTGGCTGCATGCCAGTAGCAAGTGGAAGATGCTGATTGGTGCAGAGGCCATCACCTGTTCATGTGCATCACCCACAAAACCGATGCTGCAATCTATTCCAGGCAGCTCAATCCATTTACTGGTGAGAGAAAGAGAGAGAGAGAGAGAGAGAGAGAGAGATGCAGAGAAATAAAGTGAAAGAAAAAATATGAAAACCTACAACAGCTCCTGAATCACAACAACACCAGAAAATACAACAAAGGAAGCAGGAGAAGGAGTGAAAAAAAGCTACCTCCTACAAGGATACTTTCCACAACAGTCCTCATCCCCACAACAGGTATGTGAAGAATATATGCATGTAATTGACTGTAGTACCTGGTCTATAATGCTGGGGTAGATGACATGGAATGATATACATGTGCCACTGGGTGTTGCTGTTGTAATGATCTTCAGCTGAACAACTGCTATGGACATTAGAGTCTGTCCCTGTGGGTAGTGGGCCATACCCATCAACTGTGTAGAGCAGCACCGACTGTATGCCAATATAGTGTTTGGTAAATAATGGAAGGGATGTATATTACTGTGGCCAATAGCTAGTGGTGGAAGTAATGCCATAATGATGGACACGTGGGTTCAACAGCCCACCACTTGCAGGACACTCAAGTTAACATGTATTGTAGCATGCTGAAATGCCATAGGTGTGTAATAGGGTTACCCACAATCTGACAATATATATACCCCCCTAATGTTAGGCTGTGTCCATATGTGGCACCTGTCTGTGTTGTAGCAAGGCAGAACAGTGAAGCTGTGCAGGAAGGTGTTTTGAGATTGTGGACCTGATGTCTGAATGTATGTGTGTGTGTGTGTGTGTGTGTGTGTGTGTGTGTGTGTGTGTGTGTGTATATATATATATATATATATATATATATATATATATATATATATATATAATCTGTATATACATGTATGCCCACAGATATACAGATACCCATATGCAGACATATATATAAACACATATATACATCATATAGATCTACACATATATATATATATATATATATATATATATATATATATATATATATATATGCACATGTCTACACATAAAGAAACACACACACATATATGTATGTAAATACATGACCCCTATATTACCACCACAGTGCTACATGCTATGTGTGAGGGAACAGAACACGTAGTAATACACACATATATATATACAGCTGTAAGTGTCTGTTGTCTTTGATATGGTGGGGGGTGACATAGATGTGTATGAAGAACTATGGTAATCTTGCTGTATGAGTTGCTAAGACCTGTTTCCATCTTTATGCCTTTCAGGCAAGATGTCACATGGATAGCTCCCTGCTTATTCAGCAGCTGAAAATGACATAGTGCTGAACTATGGCATCCAGCACTACCCTGTCCTGTTTGGCCAGGCCACCCATGAGCAGCAGGAGCAGACCGCCCTGTGGAATGACCTAGTCCACAGGGTCAATGATGTCGGACTGCATAACTGCAGTTATGAGCAGGTCTGGCATCACTGTTCTGTTCTGCTTCACAATGCTCATCAGCATGCTGTTGCAGTCTGGGGGGATCACCTTGCAATAGGGTGGCCATGCCATCCATCCCCCCTGACATGTGTTGAGGAACTCCTCGCCAGCCTCATTGCACCAGCCCATCCACCCAGCCAACAACTGCCAGACACAATTATGGAAGTGGGTGTTACCCACACACCTGCTGAGGAGTGTGCAGGTAAGGCCACAGGGTACATCAGTAGACCACTTTTGCATACTCATCCACATCTGTACAGGTAGATCATGTATATCTGCATATCTGACATGTCATATATATAGTTTGTTGCTACATAGTAGTAATAAACAGATGTGCATACCTGGTATTATTGTGGACATGTACTGTTGATGTACTGTAATGCTGCACCCACCCTGTAGCAATGCCACAGGTGTGGCCACTGTCTTTGTATCTCTCACCCTCGTATGTAGGTCCCTCCAGTATACCACCAAGGCAGCAGCCTGTAGCTGGTAAGTATGGTTTATGTTGATGCTTGCCAATACACCGGGCATGTAATGGCTATGTTATATTCCATGCACACATCTAACACACCTACCCACAATGCATGCTGTACATGTTCATGTACTGTTGCTGTTAAATGCACTGCATTACAGTGGTGACCATGATGGGGTATTGGAAGGGTATGTTGGACACCTGAAAAATAATTAACTTCCTGTCGTTGTGAAATGTGCCCACATGGATTAACATAATGGTGGGACACATGGTTTACAGTAGGGACATGTGTGAAAAATCACCCATATACAGTGCAACAACCATGTCTATACCAGTAGTACAATGGCAACTGTTACAGATTTACACTATGGCATAACATATTACTGTGGTCCACATTATTAGCTGGGAAAAGGCTGTAACATGTGGGGTTCAGTGTATGGGACACTGCAAACTGACACATGTGTGTAGGCCTTACTTGTCAATCATCTGCAAAAAGGCTGAAGGTGGGGAGGGGTTGTCAGCATGACACACCAGTGCAGTGCAGCAGGGATCCTAAGGATGCTAAGAATGGCTGTATCTGCACACAGTCAGGTTCAGGAACTGTGGCAGATATAACCCTACCCCCACAGCAATTGTAATGGCAGTGTGTGAACACAGATGGATGTGCACATGAGTAGACCTTGCAATCATGCATATTTGGGGGAAATGTGTAGGGCAGACTGACCATACAATGGCAAATGCAGATGGCCCATGCTAGTATACCCTTGCCAGCAATAGTGACTGCTGTAGTACACATAACAATAGGTGCAACAAACCGTCATGATAAGGGTGTGCACACATATGCACACACGGAGTGTATGCATCGCAGTCAGCATCCACAAACCTAATACCTTCTGTAGACACTGCATGTGAATGTACAGGACATATGTCACATATCAGGTTCATGTACTGTTAATATATGCGGCAATGTGGTCCCATGGCAGATCAAGGAAGGATGCATCATATCAATAAGGGTGTGTACACTCCCCATAGCCACAGTATGGTGTGATGGTTGTCAGTGTAATAGTATTGCATTGGTTATACATGGTCTGCTGATGTTGAAATCTGTAAACCAGACATCAGGCATTCACAAATGACATCTGTCCACATATCATCCCAGGTATGTGTTGGCGAAAAACATAGGGTCTGTGAGCATTGGAGCTGACATAACTGACACAGTACTACACATTCAGCAATGGGTTGTACACCTGTGAGGTTTGGTCCACAGTACATGGCAGGGTACAGAACAGGTGCACAGCAATACTGTGTACATGGGTGCAGTGGTATCCAGAGGAGGGGGCATCAACTACTGACACAGCCCATGCATCACACACATGTATACTGTTGCGAGCATTGATTGACTATAGCTGCACTGCATGCTGTTGTGTACCATATGTTATGCATGTTACTGATGAAGACCAGTAATGGTTGAAAGCGCTTAACTCTACTAGTTTGCCTTTTCGTTTATTTGTTTGTCAAGTCTGCTTTTCGAAATTGTTCGTGTTCGTGTTTCACCATTTTTGTCATTAAACTGTGGATTATTAACGGCAGTCGTTTGGCACTTATTGGTGTGCTCCTGGCTTTTCTTGGAGGTACTGTGCAGTTCATCCTTTTCTGATGTTATGCATGTTGACAGATGGATAATAGGAGGACTGTGTGTACTATCTTTGTGCAACCTCACCTGTGTGTGTGTTTGTGTGTGTGTGTGTGTGTGTGTGTGTGTGTGTGTGTGTGTAGTGTGTGGTTATTTTGTCTGCAGGGTCACTCTGGTGAAGTGGAGGGAAGTTGATGCATTTAGGATGTGTGTGTGTGTGAATGTGTGTGTGTTTGTGTGGGTATCCATGTATGCACATGTGTGATTGTGGGGTTGTTCATACAGCAGTACTTCCCTTTGGGATTATGCAGTACATGGACATGAACTGACACATGACACACCAGGAATACGTGTCTGATATGTAATCACAGGACAGCTGATAGTATAATAAGGTCTGTAGCATGGAACATGCATTGGGAGGGAAAGTAGACACCAGGTATACCCTTAATATTGCATTCAGCAGAGAGGTGACCAACAAGCCATGTATGCAACACTACAGATGCATTGGGAAATTATTAGACAACACCAGGGAGTGTATCCATATATTACAGTTGTCACATGATAGGTTGATTGAGCAGCATATCTGGCATGTACTGATCAATACTTACACATGACACTCCAGTGCATGACATTATGGAGTGAACATAGTAGCCCCTCACATATAGGGACCATGCTCACGATGTCTGGACATACACAGGGTGAACACTGAATGACAGCAGTGAGGCCATGTAAAATCACTCCACTCAGGTCAAGCAAGTAATGGAGTAACAGGTCTTGTGTTATGATCAATTGTCTAGGCATTTAGAGGAATGATACTTTAATGATTGGTATTAATGAGTGTATGTTACCAAGTGTGATGCAGGATGGGGAACATATGGGAATAAATGTGGGACTGTCTGTAAAGTCACGAACAGGTAGGTATTAAGGTGGTGTGTGTGTGTGTGTGTGTGTGTGTGTGTGTGTGTGTGTGTGTGTGTGTGTGTGTGTGTGTGTGTGTGTGTGTGTGTGTGTGTGTGTGTGTGTATGTGTGTGTGTGTGTGTGTGTGTGTGTGTGTGTGTGTGTGTGTGTGTGTGTGTACTGTTATGCAATGCTGTACAGGTCTTAAAGTGCATTTCTTGTTTTCCCACACAGGTGGTGAGGTGGGTCAGGGTCCCTCCTGCATGCAATCTGATGTTGGTGTCCATACATAAACTGAAGATGATGATAGTACTGTTGCAACACAGGTGGAGTTGTCAGGGGGCCAAAACAGTGCCATCATTTGACATCCCCCTCTTAGTCACCCCAACTTCACACACAGTTTCAGTGCCTACATATACCCCATCACTAGTGGCCATAGCGGAGGGACAGCTGGTGGTTGGTGGCAGTTCACAGGAGAGTGTGGTATCCATGCCTACTATGTCTGGTCACAGCAGGCATAGCCGGATGTCTGGCAGGGCACCACATAGGCAGATGTCCCAGGGTGCTCATGTAGGGCCATTGGTCATTAAGCCCCTGGCAGACACGCCACAACTGGTACCACCAGGCGCATGTTTCAGGCTGTCATGGGGGTGCAGGCACATATGAAACTGTACACCAGACCGGGTCTGAGGCTGTAGAGGGCTGATCTCACATCTGGAAGCGACAACTTCCATTAACTGTCTGGTGCCCTCCGTGCTTATACCGAGGTCATGGATAGACAGTTTGTTGAGATGATGGGCCTCATCAACTGTGGTTTTTCCATGCTTGAACATGTGGTGGGAGTGTGGCGATGGCCACCTGGATGTAGGCCAGCACCACTAACAGCTGGCGGTCAAAGTGGGCATGCTAGGACACCAAGGTGCTCCCATAGTGGCAGTAGCAGCCCCAGCACTGCAAGGGGGTATTGTCCACACCACACCACAGCAGGCCATTACCACGTGGTCCTGGCCAGTCCCAGTAGGGACCTGGTTCCAGCGGACATCTGTAATCATCAGGGGATAGTAGCACATCGAGGCCTGTACCTGGATGTGCCCATGGAACCCCTGGCAGGCACAGTTCACGTATCCATGGCTTGTGGTGATGAACTGCACAACCTGACAGGTATGGTCTGCATCTGTCCCTAAAAACCTGTATAGGGCAGCCACATGGCAGAACTGTGTGCATGCATACTCACACACTATACGAACACACCTAGGGACATCCCATACCTACACACACCACATCACCATGCCCAGTTCAACTCATTACACCTCTCACCCACACACATGGTGTCAGATGTATGGCCCACTCTTGGCCTCTGGCAAACCAACAACACACCCTGTGCACATGATGATACCTATGCCACATCCTTGTCATCCATAACATCGATGCAGGGACAGGCTAATATGGTTCTGATCCACACGGTGACTATACTACAGTGTACCAAAGTACTGAAGTGTAACATATTGTCAGGAGTAATGTTTAATGCATACATGTCAGGTAGTGTAGCCATCCAGCAATGATGCATTATAGCTGTTAGTAACACTGGTTGATTGTGGTCTCCATAATGTTATCCATTTGTGATGTAGGGTACATGTGTCAGCAGGAGGATGGTCTGCAGTCATATTCCACAAGGGGTATGGCACTGTGGTGACACCATGGTTGTGACATATCTGGGGTACAGTTGAACACATGTCACAACAGTTATTGCCTGTGCCACATGGACAGGTGACCCGCTGGAACGTGTATAATCTGCAACCTGATGTAGACCCATCCACATGCACACACACTCTTACTTGGCAACATTGGGACTAGACCCCTACCTAGGTATGTAGTGCTACTGAACAGTGTGGTTTTCATTGCACACACCACACAGCATTTAAGGTGAGATGTGTTCCAGGTTACATGTTACATGCATAACATTCCCAGACATGTACAGTATGCTAATAGGGGATGTAATGGTTGCATATGGACAATACATAATGTGACATACCATCATATACACATTAACAGACACATAACAAGCAGACACACATCCGAGAGACCTGGGCCTATTGCTGCTAACTTGACCATGTGTCCAATGTGTTACAGGTAGTCTGCACACAGCACATGCATAACTGGACTGGATTGTGGTATCATTTACCTGTATGGTTGATGGTGACAGTGGTCACCATAAAGTGGTACATGGGACATATACTGGGTGTACCATGGTGTAATGACAGTCTACACAGCACCCACATCCCCCAGTGGATATTGTACTCCCTGGAACCCATGATGACATTCTGACATACCCCCATCACACATTGCCCATGACTGTGATACCACCCATTATATATCCCAACAGTTGTACTACAGGGATATGCATCTAATGCATGTGCCACAGGTATAGTAGGGTGTTGCATTGGCATGCCTCACCTATGGGCAGCAACAACACTATCTATACTACTGTGTGCATTGGATATTGTAATAGGAGTAGGTGGCCTCAGAATGCTGTACCCTACAGATATATAGACATGCACACATACACACACTTGCCAGAACTCAGTGGGTATCCCATGCCTATCGACCCATCTGTACAACACTGTTGTGCTGGTACTGCATGGATCGTGTAGCCGGTAGGGAGAGGAGCATAACAGGGTACATGTAATGTCCCATACAGCAGCAGCCACAACTGACTATGGCAATGGGTGTTGTGGTGGTTGTGAAGGCCCTCATGGAATTCCCAAGTACAGGTGTACTAACACAGACACTGCTATGCTGAGTAATGTACACGTACATATGTGTCAGTACTGGGGTGCATCGCTGCAGGTGGTCATAGCTGTGTATCTGGCTATTGTCCATGGAGAGATGGGTTGTGTAGGGGATGTGTGTACAGTGGTATCCAGACACCTGCCATGTGTCAGCAGGCAATCTATTGACAGATACCACTGTGGTGACCTTCAGGGTGAGAGTGACATGCATCAGCCAATCCTCTGAGCCTCCTGCACATGGCCACTGAGGTGATCATGTTGACATGTATGCAACATGTATTACAACACATGGTTAGTGTCTGTGATGGTGATCTGTACCCAAGCATGTTCTGTTGACTGTGGTATTGTAGTTGAGGTACCTGTGGCATGTGGTGTGTACAGGGTGTTGTCTCCTAAATGTGCCAGTTCTTACACAGCTGGGCAGACATGTCAGAGTCAATCAAGCATAGGTTGCCTGTACATATCCCAGCTGGATACCTGCTATCTGCACATCTGTACAGGGACTGACAATCATCAGCTTGGCAAGTAGCTATGTAGTAGGATGAATGTGTTAACAGATGTTTGACAACAAATATATATGCCATAACTACATGTTGGAAGCCCTCACTATAATGTGCTGAACCGATGGCAGTCAACAGTTACAGTCCACATGTCAGATCATTATCCAGTAGGGGATATATACTGTGACACTGCTCACACAACAGGGACACAACAGTGAGACCTCAGAGTCCAGCTATGCCTGCAGGTGTGCTTGTTGTCAGTACTACATTTAGCACTTTACTCTTGCCTAGGAAAGCATTGTCAATAGTAGTACTGCTATGATACACTACATGCCAGTGTGACAGCATGTACCCTGGGTTACTACCCCTGTATGCAACACATTCACACCAATAAAAGTGTTGTACAGGCTTCATATTCTTGTGTGTCCCAGACATGGCAGTCGCACCCCTTGCTACTGTAATGACAGCACATAGGTGCATGTATTGTACATGGCATTACATACACTTATTACAGATGCCATTACCCTGCTATGTTATCAGACTGGGTGGTGAGAACTGGTTACCAGGGCTAAGCCATGCCTAGCAGGTGTCAACATTGCTCCAATAGAACAGCTAAGCAGATTTGCGCACTAGTAAGCGAAGACCACATGGTGTAAGCACCGAAAAGTTTAACCATATGTTAGCACCACTTAGCTTCATGCAAACCTGTGTACAAACCCACTTAAAGCTGCTCAAAACTGCCTTAACCACTCTGTATCTGACAGGGCTTGTTCTGCCCAGCAACAAAATAAACAGCCCTTGCAGGTCTTGAACGCTGGGCCCTGTACACTATAATCACAACAGTTAACCACTACGCCATGACCACTGTAAAGACAGTTGTTTTTCCAATATATCTGTCAATACACATACTGATTAGTATTGAACAATTGCTTTAACTTCCACAATTGTGTAGTACTTGCTATTGATATTACTGTTGCATCACATATGTTGTTATATCATACTGTGCACATATCAGATACATACTGTGATATACATATGGGAAGGTATACAGAACCGTGATGTTTACACATGACAGGAATATGGATATATACATATACATATACATATGTTGATATATGTCTACATGTACATACACGTGTATTCATACGTATGTCTGTCTACACATCTGTATAGTGCATCACATATATGGCCATGTGTAGATCTCTTTGTGTGTATATATATATATATATATATATATATATATATATATATATATAATATATATATATATTTCTTCTTCCACTTCTTGCACAGTAATGATCATGTGGACTACAGCAGAGATACGACCAATATATGTGAACAGTCTGGCACTCTGTGTTCAGACAAGAGGTGTACACATATCCCCTTCATCTGAGACATGTGGACCACGCCTCCAATGTGGATATTAATAGCCATGTGCATGTGTATATCATGTAACTACTGGACTACATATGCCCACACAGTTTATGCATGCACACCCACCAGTCTGTCCTGACACATAATACCTGGTGGTGCAGGAGTCACATGGCCACATACTACTTAGTAGTTAGTGACATACATTTGTACAGAATCCCACTGCTTTGTCATAAATACACAACAGTTATGGTGGCCTGGCAGCAGTATGTCTTGCAAATAACTGGACATAGCACACTGGGTAATTACACTAGGCATGTCACAAAGCACTGTGCAAACTACAGGCACACTGTCACAACACTGGACTACATTTTGTATGGGGGAATACACATGTATCTGCGATTATAGCGGGCTCTACACACGTCACAGCACAGAGTAACAGACACCTATGTGAAAGTGTATACCCACAACCAATGTAAACAGCCACAGCCACATATGGTACACATGCTTAATATGACACTATATGGACTGTCTGATAAACACCATCCTCATATGTGCCACTCACACACTGACCTCACATACACTGGTTCATGGCACTGTGTGGTCTGATGACCGTCTGTGCTATGGGGCAAGTGTGTGTCTGGCCCTACAGACATGTGAGCCAATATGGTACCATACACTGGAGCAGCATGTAACATCAGATAGAAGAGGACAGACAAGAATGGCCTCTAACACAGTTTGTGCACAGCCCAAGGTACGTATGCGCAATACACATACTGTCAACAATTATCCTAGGTACACAAACCCCAGTACTGTACACACAACTGCAGAATGGTCAAGCTATGTCCTCAGAAACAACCCCTATTATACATAACATGTCTAGCAGTCTGATGTCTGACTAGCGTGTTATCAGGTATGATGTCAATAAATAATGGAATACAGGACATATGCACCTCTTACTGCAGAACTTGTACAAAGGTTGACAGGCTTGTGGCTGGAGCTACAGACACTGCCCCAATATTGGAATGTTGCTGTGATAACCTCATACATTTAATGTCGTACCAGGGTTTGTTGTGACATATGTCCTATGAGGGATATGAAGTCAGTAACTCTCATGGCTGTCACCATGTACTGCCTGCAATCCTCACACTATGCTTCTGCAGTTCTCAGATAGGTGCTCTGTGAGTAACACAAGAAACAAAAGGCTCCACACACTGCCCAGTCTGCAGATGACCCTACAGATGGGAGTTTGCTCAAAAACATAGCACTATCATGACAGGTATTAAAACATGTAGACCAGCCATATCCACACACACCCTGTTAAACTGACATTACTCCAAATGCAGAATAGCAACACTTACATTCTGTAGTCATGTCAGACACATCCCCCTCCTGTGTGTTGGCCTATTTCCACAGAGTATTTTATAAGTAAATCCCAAATCCATCTGTGATGCTGTTTGCCAAACACCAGCTCTAGGTCCTGCTCACTGTGAATGAAAAGGCCCAACACCAACATGAGGTTCCTAGATATTGGAGTGTGTTTCCATGCAATTGGCTATGGGAATGTTACCATAGCTGTTCCGCATGCAATCAGCTAGAGAGGGCTGCAATTCATGCAGAGGGTATCAGCTGATCATGAGCATCACTTACAAAATACAAGCTGCTGCCTAAGCAAAGAAAGTGCAGTTCTCCACATCCACCAGAGAGGGAGTGAGAGAGACAGACAGAGACAAAGTAAGTCAGGGAGGGGGTGGGAGAGTAAAACCTAAGCATGTTTGCATCACACCTCTACCAGTAGAGGGTTTCAGACCCCTGACTGACTATGTATTGCTATCACATGTCTGTGCAGTTACTGTACACGCCACATAGCTTATATGTTGAGGAGCTGTCCAAACGTATATTGCCATGTATGTGTTCTTTAGTCCATGGCATGGACAGTGTCTGGGATGTGCTCATGTTCCACATGCATGTACAGTGACATGTGGATCTGTACCTGGGGTGTCTGGCTCATGTTGTGTACACAGACTGCTATCATCACATGTGTCAGTCATGGCATCATGTGGCAGGAACTAGTAATGGACAGCAGGTTGACCCTGCACTTACATTGATAGCATGATACAGGTATTTCCTGGTGTCAGTGGCATCTGTCCATACAGGGCATATGTTTAAGGCATGGTACATCCTTTGTGGGTCACATTTGATGGCACCACAGGTGTTGCAGGTGTCCAGTGGGGATCATAGTGAAGGCGCACTGTCTGCGTGTACGTGCCTATTGTTCTGATGGACAGGGCGCCATGCCCTCTGTAATCCACTCCAATCACACCATGGTTACTATATGTGGGCAATATGCAGGGTACTACCAACATAGCGGTTTTTGTCTAAACAAGTCTGATTGTATATGAGACATGAGTTGAAAGTGTTCTCTGGGTAATACAAGGTTTGATAACTTTGTTTACCAGGCCTTGATGTCACATGTAGGGTATGGATTGGCACCCCAGCATCTCGGCTATTTCACATCTGTTATCCTTGTAAGGTAGACATTGTGACATATAATAGGGCCACCATATAGAAATTTGCAAAACCCGCTAAACAATGAGTCTAGTTGCAACACACTCACACCCCCTCTACACAGGATACAAATGACAAATACAGCCACACACACACACACACACACACACACACACACACACACACACACTTGCCATGTCTGAGACTAGAACTCCTACTTAACTAGTTTATTACACTACAGCATTACGCAGTTATAGGACGTGCCACAGAGATTACTGGAGTACTTTCCCAAATGTGTATTTCACTGGGAAGGACAGCGGGCTTGCCAAAGAAGGTCAATGGAGGTTGTAGTGACTGTGAATGGCATCAAAAGCATTGCACTCTACACAGACAAAGAAACACACACACAAACATCCACACTTGCCATGTCTTGGAAGAGAACACCTACCAAAGTATTATATCACACTACAGCATTATGCTGTTATAGGAAGCAGCACGGAGATTACTGGGCTACTCTTTTCCCAACTGAATGACATCAGCAGCCTTGCCAAAGTAGGGCATTTGAAATGTAGTGAGTGTGACTAGCCTAAAAAGCATTGCTCCCTACACAGAGACACATACACACAATTGTCATGTCTGGGGTTAGAACTCCTGCCTGATAAATTTGCCACACTATAGCATTATGCAGTTATAGGACATGCCATGGAGATCACTGGGCTACTCCTTTCCCAAAGATGTATTTTAAACTGAATGACATCAGCAGCCTTGCCAGAATAGGGCATTTGAAATGTATTGAGTGTGACTAGGCTAAAAAGCATTTCTCCCTAAGCATACAGAGACACACAGGCACAAACATACAGTTGCCATGTCCAGGATTAGAACTCCTACCTAACTAGTTTATCACACTACAGCATTATGTAGTTATAGGATGTGGCATGGAGTATACTAGGCTACTTTTTTCCCAAATGTGTATTTCAAACTGAATGAGATCAGCAGCCTTGTCAAAGTATGGCATTTGAAATGTAATGAGTGTGACTAGCCTAAAAAGCATTACTCCCTACACAGAGAAAGAAACACACTCACAAACATCCACACTTGCCATGTGTGGGAATAAAACTCCTACCAAAGTACTATATCACACTACAGCATTATGCTGTTATAGGATGCACCACAAAGCTTACTGAGCTACTCCCTTCCCAAAGGTGTATTTCACAGTGAGTGACATCAGCAGCCTTGCCAAAGTAGGACATTTGAATTGTATTGAGTATGACTAGGCTAAAAAGCATTGCATCCTACACAGACACACACACACACACACACACACACACACACACACACACACACACACACACACACACACACACACACACAGTTGCCACATCTGGGATTAGAACTCCTACCTAACTAGCTTATCACACTATAGCATTACGCAGTTACAGGACATGCCACAGAGATTACTGGGTTACTCCTTTCCCAAAGGTGTATTTCAAACTGAATGACATCAGCAGCCTTACAAAAGTAGAGCATTTGAAATGTAGTGAGTGTGACTAGCCTAAAAAGCATAGGTCCCTACAAAGACAGACACACACACACACACACACACACACACACACACACACACACACACACACACACACATGCACACACACACATGCACACACACACACACACACACACACACACATGCACACACACACATGCACACACACACGCACACACACTTGACATGTCTGGGATTAGAACTCCTACCTAACTTGTTTAATACACTACAGCATTATGCAGTTATACGATGTGTCACAGATATTACTGAGATACTCTTTTCCCAAAGGTGTATTTCAATCTGAATGATATCTGCAGCCTTGCCAAAGTAGGGCATTTGAAATGTAGTTACTGTGACTAGCCTAAAAAGCATTGCTCCCTACACAGACAGAGACAGACACACAAACACGGTTGCCATGTCTTGGATTAGAATTCCTACATAACTAGTTTATTACACTACAGCATTACGCAGCTATAGGATGCACCACAGAGATTACAGGGCTACTTCTTTCCCAAAGGTGTATTTCAAACTGAATGACATCAGTAGGCTTGTCATAGTAGGGCTATGGGTGGGCAGTGTGTATGCATGGGCCATAACCCATTCATCTAGAGGTAGACACACCACAAGCAGGCACATGTACGTATATATTCCACAGGTACATGTATACAACTGCTAGATGACTACTGCCTTGTACAGCCATGTTGCACACCTAGCACTTGCACCACAGAGTCTTTAAAGCTGAGGGATACCAGTGGCTAATTTCTTCAGTGAGTGACATTTACACATCATGTGGTTGTAGCCATTTGGCTGTGTGCTGTGTGGGACAGGCCTCATGAAGGAATGCTCTTTGTCACCGTCACTCTCTTACACACTTCTATGTAAGTGTACTTTTGGCATATTATAGTGTGTTGTCCTTAGATATATGTGTGTATTCCTATTGTGTGTGTGTGTGTGTGTGTGTGTGTGTGTGTGTGTGTGTGTGTGTGTGTGTGTGTGTGTGCAAAGCATGACTGGTGCATACTGAGGAGTGTATGCACTGATATCTGCAACTGTCAGATATATATGTTCCACTGTTGCTGGCAGACATGGGCTTTATTTGTTTAAGTGTGTGAGCATGGCCAGTATGACCTTTCAGTATGTTGTTGTCTGACATTGCCTTCATTTCTCTAAGTCTGTGAGCATGCCAGTATGCCCTTCTGTATTGAATGTGTATATCCATTCCAGGTAGCTTGTACTCCAGTGCAGACCTTTGTGTTCTACACCTACAGCTAGCCAACAGTTTCTGCAGGATATCTGTGTTTTGTAGGTGACTGTGTCCGTGCTGCTTCTGCTGCATGGTAGTGGTGTTAATAGAGATATTCAAACATGTGTACTGTTATACACTGTGATGTTTTATGTCCTCAAGTACTGTCAGGTGGACATTTTTGCTCACAGTGATGTCCTGGGGAACACAGGGTGAATGCAGTTGTATCCAGTATTGTGGTCAAACGCCTACATAGTCATGGCAAGTTATGCCATTCTGGAGGGGGTGCTGCAGACACTTGCTGCTGGGTCTATGTATCCAGTTTAGCACCTTGGTACAGTGATGGCAGAGGATCCCTGTCAAAGGAAAAAACTTCAAAGACCAATTCACATAAGGTTCAAGCAAGGCACCCTTTATTAACTTGCAGCAAGGAGACAAAGCATGCTGGCATAATGGTTTGTCTGAACATTAATGATTAGTATGATATTTTTATGCAGTTCTTTCCATGTCACACAGAAATGTTACTTCTATTGCTGATGTAGTTAGACACAGCTTTCTGTATTGTTCTACAGAAAATGTTACTAGACTAATTGCTGACTAGTTGAGAATAACTGCTGATTTACAAAACATTTGAGAAAAACAACCTGGCCTTGGGGGCTTATTTTAGCCCACCACAAACTTTCAATTCTTCAATTGTGCAGTTCTAATATATGTGTTACATTTTGCCTAGATTCAAGGTACATTTCTAGCTTAGGTGCAAGTAATGCTGACTACGGTTTATACTTTCAAGTATCCATTGTGTTCTTTATCAAAGCTTCTAGCAGCTGTGTACTTTCTCATGGCATAAGCAGAAAATCAATAACTCTTTTTTAAGTCTCATGACTCTAGTAGAAATGAAACCCTTCTCGTTATTTGCTGACATTAGCAGAAAATAGAATGCTTCTTGTTAAGTTTCTAATAGCTGTGCAGATTCATGCAGTGTGAACAGAATAAATGTATTAACCCTTTTAAACCTCGAATGCACTAAGCGTACATATTACTAATACATATTTTTCTAACATTTCCCCCCTTTTAATACTTTTATTATACTTTCAAAATAAGCATAAACATGTTTTTTTTCTTCCTCTAACCTCTTCCTACTCAGGATTTGCAGTTAAGAGAGTCATTCAGTTTAAACTTATGAAAGCATTTTAAATTTTTCAACAATTCTTCAAGTTCAGCACCTTGGTATAAGGTTTCTGAAACTGACATGTCTATAAAGTCTTTAATCAGTCTTTTCATGCAGGGGATGCAGCAGCACACACATACCACCAGCAGGATCATTCCTACACAGATGGCAATCAGGATGTTCATTAAGATACTGCCTCACCCCCCAAACAATCTCTGGAAAAAGTCCTTCAATGGATTTGGTCCTGGCTTGGTCATAGCCGACACCTGCTGAATTACCGTGTTTGTGGTCAGGAATATACGAACAGCAGTCCTCCTGGATTAAAGCACAAGTACCTCCTCTCACCGATAGGGTGAAGTCAAGAGCCATGCGGTTTTGAAGCACTACAGTTCTCATGGCAGTCAGTTCATCAGTCACCAATTCTAGAGTGGAAAAGGTTGCATTGCTCATTATTTCGAGAAGTTTAGACAGTTTTCTCAGTTCCCAGATTGATTTTGTTGCTCCATATGCTGGCAGTACACCTGCCCATGAGATGATGGTATCACCCAAGTCCATATGTGACAGTCCATTTTTCCCTAGGCCCACTGCATGATGGTTTTTCCAGCCCGCATTGATTTGCCCCACTGGGTTGAGAGGCTTCTTGATTTCTCGTCGAACATTCCAAATTTTCCCCTGAGGTAAAACTGCTGTGTGTCGTATTGCTGGAACCAGGTACCCCAAATAACAACTGCCGGACCAGTTCTCAGGTAACCACTTATATGCTTTCCTACCACATACAAAGTAGCAGTCTTCTACTTTGGTAGTAACTTTACTATGTCCTGGCTCTGGATGAAACATTTTTTTGTCAACTATAATCAGTTGTTTATAGAAGTCAGCATTATGTTTTACTTCATCAGTTGTCCTATGCATCAGTTCAAAAAATGAATCATAGCTTGTGTTGCAATAGGAACCTGTGTTATCAGTTTTATTGTATAGCATCTATAGGGAACAGTCACATTGCAATTGCTCCAACCCACCTGAAATGTATCATTTTTGTAAAAACACACAGTCCCCTTCTGTCGAACAGACAAGTGCAATGCTACTTTATCTTGTGATGTGACATCTGATGTATCATAGACTAAGTTTTCCCAGGTCTTGTTGGCTCCTAGGGGGACTGGTTAACAATAACCCCCCCCCGTATGCTGTTGGCAAAGCTGTGCAAATCCAGCAATTTGAAACATTGAAGGTCTCAGCATACACATATTTGATTGCCTGGTAAGTGTTGAAGTTTGGGTGCCACTCTACGTACAACTCTCCATGCTTATTCAGTTCAGTTTGTGTGGCTGGGAAAAGGAATGGCCACAACAAAAATATTATTGTCACTAGTACAGTCAACAGGATGATTATGCCATACTTCTGAGGAAACGGTTGTTCTGCATTCCTGTTTTCTCCGACTCTTCCGAGTAGGTGTATTTGGATTTTTCTGGATTCCATAATTTTTGCTTTTGACATGTGATCTTACTCTCTGCCCTAATAGGACCTTCAGCACTGATGGTTTCTTCACTGGAGTTGAGACGGATCAGTCCTATTGATCTGACCCCCCTTTGTAGCCAGACTTTTTGCTGAGGGCCCCAATGGAGAGGTAAGATTTTTGTCCAGTTCAAAGTTCTTAACTAGTTTGCAGTGCATCAGGTGGATCCACAAAGCTCACTCTGTATCTTGAGTGGGTGTCGAAAGAAGCACCTGGTATGGACCTTCCCACCTTGGTGATGACCAATTCTTCTTCTTTATAACTTTTATCCACCACCCAGTCTCTGGGTGTCACTGCCACTTCTGATGTTGCGGTTTGCTTTCTATCTAAAACAGAATTTGACTGCAACAGATATTTAGAATTCATGACTTTTTTCACATATTCAGCTAGTGTAAAATCAGCTTCCTGGTCTGATGACATGAGAAGTTTCCACTGGGATGTATAGTAAGCCCTTCCAAATAACTTTTCAAAAGGAGTCAATCCTTTTGCTGTAGGGACAGTTCTCATGCTCAACAGTGCCAGAGGTAAACAGTATATCCAATTTTTCCCTGCCTCAGCTATCAACTTTCTCAATTTGTTTTTTAATATACCATTAGGCCTTTCAACTAGCCCTGCAGATTGCGGATGGTATGCACAATGATTTTTTTAAAGAAATACCAAAATGCTTACATAACTGCTGTATGGTTTGGTTTACAAAGTGTATACCATTGTCACTGTAGATCCTTTCCGGAATGCCGAATCTAGGGATGATTTCTTTGACAAGTACTTTTGCCACCGTGGCTGCATCTGGATTTTTGGTTGGAAAGGCTTCCACCCATCTGGAAAACATATCTACAATGACAAGACAATAATTCTTATTTTCACATTTGTTCAATTCTATGAAATCCATACAGATAGTGTGAAATGGATATGGTGGTATAGGGAAACTCCTTTGCTTGGGCTTTAACGCCCCTTGTGCATGATGTTTGTTGAAAATCTGACACGTCAAACAAAATTTTTTAGAGTAGTTTGTAAATCCATACATTGTGAACACCTGATTCACCAGCTGTACCATCCCTCCTGTTGAGACATGGCACTGCCCATGGCTCAAAAAAGCTGCATATCTAAACAAATTAGATGGTAGTATCAGTTTCCCTTCTTTAGAGATGTACAGCCCCTTTTCAAGAATTGCTCCTTGTTTTACCCATCTTTGTTTTTCAGCTTGCGTAGTGAGTGTCTGCATTGTTTTTAACTCAGGGGGTCGTAGTTCCTCATTTAAAAGAAATACTTCTGTAGCTGCTTGTTTTGCAGCTGTATCAGCTCTCGCATTACCTTTTCAAGTCCTATCTTGTTGCTTGGTGTGAGCTGTGCATTTACAAATGGCTACTTTCTGAGGTAATTGAATAGATTCTAAAAGATCTAAAATAAACTGTGCATGATTTATAGGTTTGCCAGTAGATGTTATCATTCCTCGGTTTTTCCACTTTTGCGCAAAAACATGTACAGTAGGGAAAGTGTACTGGCTGTCAGTAAAAATTTTTGCACATTTACCCTTTGCTAAGGTACATGCCCGTGTCAAGGCAATCAATTCTGCTGCCTGTGCAGATAAGTTGTGTGGTAAAGGTTTTGCTTCTATAATCTCAGTGTTAGAAACTACTGCATATTCTACTAGGTTCTGTCCTGCAGGATCCCTTTTGCACAAACCATCCACATAGTATGTCACCTCGGCATCATCCAAGGGGACATCCATGAGATCTTTTCTAGGTAGTGTCTTTTGCTCAATTACCTGCAGGCAGCGGTGTGGTGTGCCGTCTGCAGGGGTCAGGAGCAGAGTAGAAGGGTTCAAAGTTGTGCATCACTCAATTGTCATGTGAGGTTGGCTCAACAATATAGTCATACAGGAAAGATGCCTAGCAGGGGAAAGATATGCCACCTTTTCTTGCAGTAAAATAATCGCGACTGCATGAGGTACTCTCAAAGTGAGAGGGTGGAATAAGACTACTGAGTCCGAAGCCTGTACTGCCATTGCAGCTGCAACTACTGCTTGTACACAGTGGGGGTAAAGATCGTGCCACTGGGTCTAGTTGTGATGAATAGTAAGCAAGGGGGCGTTGCTTATCCCCATGCTGCTGTGTTAATACTGACATCATATAACCTTGCTTACAATCTACAGTTTGGAAAACATGTTTATGGTAGTTTGGTAATCCTAGAACTAATGAGGATGCTATTAACTGTTTCAGTTTGCAGAAAGCAGATTCTGCCGCTGGTGTCCATTGTAACAAATCCTGTGCTGCCATAGGCTTCTTATATATAAGGTCAGTTAGCGGTGCAGATTCCAAAGCATAGTTTGGAATCCAGCTCCGGCAAAAATTAGTTGTACCCAGGAAGGACATCATTTCCTTCTTGGTAGTGGGTTTTGGTGCTTGCAAAATTGCTACCTTTCTGTCCTCATCTAGTGTTCTGCCTTCCTTGGATATTACATATCCCAGGTATTTAACTTGTTTTTTCCAAAGCTGCAGTTTACTTTTATTTACCTTATGTCCTTCAGTGGCTAAGAATTGTAGAAGTGCTATGGTGTCTTCTCTACAATCCTGCTGGGTGGGGGCTGCCAGCAAGATGTCATCAACATAAAGTAAAATCTGACTGCCTCTTGGTGGGGTGAATCCCGCCAAGTTGCTTGCCATTTCTTGTGAGAATATCGTTGGACTTTCACAATACCCCTGTGGTAGTCATGTGTATGTCTACCTTTTCCCCTGAAATGTGAATGCAAACCAATACTGGCCATCAGGGTGTATTGGTATCAAAAAGAACACATTGCTGATGTCTACCACAGAAAAATATTTCTGTTGAGGTTTAAAATCGTTTAACAGGGTGTGTGGGTCTGGCACCATAGGTGCCTTTGGTATTACTGCATTATTTAGAGCTTGTAAATCTTGGACCATACACCATTCTCCATTTGCTTTTTTGACTGGAAATAAGAGTGTGTTACATGGTGAATCGGGAGATTCTATTAGTATCCCTCCTTTAAGTAAGGCTGCTATAATAGGCTTTATCCCTGCCTCTGCATCTTTTCTTAAGGGATACTGTCTTTTTTGTGGTCTGAATGCTGACTTTGGCGTGATAGTAACTGGTCCCGCTGTACGAATGAGTCCTACATCTGATTTTCCTGTTGACCAAAGGGTCTCTGGTATATTTTGTAAGGCATTTTCTTCCTCCTTTAACAGGAGTGTCAATCAGTTGTCCTCGCTAAAATGCAAGTGCACAGCTGAGTTGGTCTGAGTTATCCAATTCAACTTCTGTATTTGTATTCCCTGTTCTGATAGTTCTAGTTCTGTCTGTTTCTCCCATCTCGTGACTTTTTCTCCTAGGTCTGCCCATTCTATATTTCTGTTTTTGGTTAAGCTAACATGTGGTAATCAATTAGATTTATAAAGTGCAAAGAACACCTGGGGCAATGAACAGCTAGCTACACTGTTCCCTTCTGTGTCCCAGTACAGGTTATGCAATATCAATCTATTTGCATGATTCTTAAACAATTCTTGTTCATATTCCTTATCAGGTTCTGGTGTATAGGGTACAGTGCAACAGGTGTTGTTTATCAATGTCAAGGGAGGGGAACTTGCTGATGGCTACATTCATTAATTCTTCAGTCACAGTCCCTGGACCAGTCGTAACCAAGTTACGTAAACATTTCACCCTCCGATTGCACTGCAAAGGTATCAGTTTGTCACTGTGTTTTCATACCCTGCATGGTTGGGACTACTGCTATACCAAATAGCTGCATGAGGTCTCTGCCCAAGAGGTTTACTGGGCATTTTGCAGAAACAACAATTTTGCTTTTTTGTGTCAATCCTGAAATTGGATCAGTTATTGCAATGTCACGGGAGAGACGCTCCCAATACAGCTGTCCATTAGCTGCTTTAACCAGTATATAATCAGGTGTCTCTGTGTTTTCTAGTAGTTTGGAGGGATGTATCAGGGTTCGTGATGCCCCTGAGTCACACGAAAATTTGACTTCCCTCCCTTCTACCAAAATTGTAACTTCTGGTTTCGTGTCTGCTAAATAGAGCTCCAAGCTCAATAAAGCTAGGTCTAATATTTCATCTTCTTCATTGTCACTTACTTCTTGCACTTCCTCTATCTCTTCTGTCACATCCTCTACTCCCTCTATCACATTCTCATTTGTCCTTTCTTCACTATCTCCTTCTAGTGATTCCAGACTACCATATAGTCAGTCTTCACCCTCCTTGTCCTCCGTGGTTGCCTTCTTGTTTTTCCTGCAATCCTTTGCCAAGTGTCCCTTTTTACCGTATTTAAAACATTCACCCCTTTTCTTTCGCCCTTCAAAGTCCTCTGATCGTTGATCAGATTGTTTGTTTCCGTGTGCATTTTTCTTGCCCTTTTTCCCGGACTGTACTACATAAACTTCTGCTCCATCTTCTACAGAAAATACTTGAGCTTTCTTTTTCTTTTTGCTATTAAAATGCCTTTCGGCATACCTATCATATTCAAGTAATGACTGTAACCTGCTTGTACGATGGTCTACTATGTGTTTTGTAATAAAACTGCTTATAGGTGCAATACTGCCCTTTAAAAATGCATGCTTTAACTGCTGTTCATATGGGGAATCTTGTGTTTGATCTTCAGGAACCTGCATTCCACAGTGGTTATTAAAACATTCTAATAGTCTGGCATAATACCGGTCAATAGTTTCACCTTCTTGTTGGATGCATTGATTAATGCAAGTCTAGTCTGCCCTAGGCTTCCATTTTTCAGAGATGCGGTCTGTAAGACCTTTTACTCTGGTGTCTAATTCTGCGCTGCTATGTGGGAGGGGTCTTTGTGCAGTGTCACGGGGATTCCAGTTGCCACTAATCATGTGCCAATCTGGCCCCACAATTTGTCTAACTACTTTTTCTACCTCTTCTCCGTTTAGGTTATAACTCAGCCTCATTCCTTGTAAATCTTCTGAGAATTTTCTAAAATTAACTTTTTGATGGGGAATTCCCTCAGTGGCTTTCCGGATATCTTCCGGAGTCCAAGGTCTATACACTAAAATAGTTGGGTCCTGATTATCTTGTCCTGCCTGAGGATTGGGTACTTCTATAAGTGGGCATATTTCTTCTTCACTCATAGATCATGAATTCTTAACCATTTGATATAACTCGATGCCTTCATTTGAGTTACCTGCCCTTGTTCGAGACCTGGTCCCGATGGGATCTCTAATAAATGGTTTTACTTTTACAATGTCTCTATTTTCAATGACGATGGGATATCATGGGGGTGGACTAACTTGTTCACTTGCTTCATATTCTGGTAAGGGAGGTGGAGGGGCTGATGCTATTACTAAGTTATTGTCCTCCTTATCTAAAAATATTGTTTTTGAATTGTTGTTCTTTTGTTCCCTGCAGTTTACTTCCTCAATCCACCTGTGTGCCTGAGGAATTCCTAATTTACGTTGCTTTTTTTACCCGACCTTTGGAATCGGTTTTGAGCTGTTTGACAAGTTTGATAAGCAAGGATTTTTTCTAATTTTCCATCAAATTTATATTTATTAACCCATTTTGAATAATATTTAATATTGTCGGCACGCTGCGACTGCATGTATTTTGAGTCTTCTGTTAACGGCGGATTTTGGGGTCTTTTTGTGCAATTATTACCCATTTTGTTCTACCCTTTTGATCGTTACATAACTTCTCTTATTTTTAACGTGGTACCACAGATTTTGTTATAGTCTCTTCAGAATGACTGCCTACTTATTCTGTTTCTCCTGATCTATGACAAGACAGTAATCTTTTCTGTCCCTGATGTGTAAGAAAAATACAGTCCTGGCAAAAACAATACAAATCTAGTCCCTGATCTAAAACAGAAAACAGAGAAAAGTAGATTCACCTTACCTGAGCCTACGTGATTTATCACCTGATTCGTGGAGACCCGTCCTTCAGTCGCAGATCAGAAAGTGGTTGGCCTCTTTTGAACAACAATTCAGTTGGAGGGCTTTTCAAATAAGAACTGATTTGGTTTCTTCCCCATACGGTTTCAACCACCTGGCCCATCTGATCCGAGGTAAAGAGAGGGTTCCGGTCCGAATGACCAATCTGTCAAAGGAAAAAACTTCAAAGACCAATTCATGTAAGGTTCAAGCAAGGCACCCTTTATTAACTTGCAGCAAGGAGACAAAGCATGCTGGCATAATGGTTTGTCTGAACATTAATGATTAGTATGGTATTTTTATACAGTTTTTTCCATGTCACACAGAAATGTTACTTCTATTGCTGACGTAGTTAGACACAGCTTTCTGTATTGTTCTACAGAAAATGTTACTAGACTAATTGCTGACTAGTTGAGAATAACTGCTGATTTGCAAAACATTTGAGAAAAACAACCTGGCCTTGGGGCTTATTTTAGCCCACCACAAACTTTCAATTCTTCAATTGTGCAGTTCTAATATATGTGTTACATTTTGCCTAGATTCAAGGTACATTTCTAGCTTAGGTACAAGTAATGCTGACTACGGTTTATACTTTCAAGCATCCATTGTGTTCTTTATCAAAGCTTCTAGTAGCTGTGTACTTTCTCATGGCATAAGCAGAAAATCAATAACTCTTTGTTAAGTCTCATGACACTAGTAGAAATGAAACACTTCTTGTTATTTGCTGACATTAGCAGAAAATAGAATGCTTCTTGTTAAGTTTATAATAACTGTGCAGATTCATGCAGTGTGAACAGAATAAATGTATTAACCCTTTTTAAACCTCAAATGCACTAAGCATGCATATTACCAATACATATTTTTCTAACAATCCCATACTTGTACGTCCATCGACGTGACAGTATGGACTTATCTTGCTGTGGCAATACCTCACAGCTGTACAGATTTACACAGGTTACCCAGAGGCAGGGATCATAAGTCAGGACATTACCCCTATTGTGGTGTATGGGCAGGTTTGTAGCAACCCAATTTTGTTTTTGAAGCCAGGGATAGTATGTGCACATGGCTGTGTGTTGGACTTTGCACATTCCATGCTGCCCATGCTCCCCCCATCTATTATTATATCCTCTTCCATACATTATGCATACATACTCTGATACTTTTCCTATAGTTATCACCTCATCACAGCTGTGTTTTGGTGTTGGTCCACAGTTCTTGCAGTGGGACAAGGTGGACATGTTACTGTGGTTTGTTCACATGGCCTTGCATATGGCTTATGTGGAATGTGGTATGTTGTTATTTGGGTGTCCATGCCATAACATACATTGGCAGTACGGGTGAGATGCAAGCCTTTGACAGAGGCCTGTAGACCATTTGTTGGTGATGCAGGCCAGCTGTAACAGGCCATTGCATTCTGTCAGTCTTACAGCCCCAGACTACCATACAGTATATTCTCCTGGGGTGAGGTTTGTGTGCTATGTGTTCATGCCAATACTTTCTATCAGTATTGATCAGATGGTGTGGATGCTGGCAGGGTGCTGCTTACAGCTAGGGACACATCTGTATGGGACACCTACACTGCATGCTGCATTCTTTCGCTATTGCCATAAACAGGTGTAGGTCATGGTGTACCCATTCCCAACAGCACGGATACGACCGGAGAGATACCTGTGGGTGGTGTTTGGGTGAGCTGTGTGCATGTGTTCTATGGACACTACTTGCATCTGACTCACAGATATGCATGGGACATTCAAGTTTTGCTGGCTGGTGCAGGGACATCAGCCATTTCCCAATAAATCAGTCCTATCATCTTTGTGATCTGCAAGTGTTCAGCCAGATGACATCGGTATTCCCTACTACAAGCCCAGATAATGTGATGCATACCTGTATGTATAATTCCAAGGGTGTCTCCATTTCACAGTTACACATTATATACTGTATGTCTGGGGTACTTTTCCCTGTATACTGCTTGTATATCTAGCACAACAGTCATGCCATGTCCATCTTTCAGATGGTGACACACATTACCACCATACATTTACAATGGCTTACTGCTAACATGTGTTATACTGGGGAGCATGTCTTTGGCACTGCAGTTGTGAGGACTTGGCCCTGTCATCAGCAGTAGTGGGCAATGGCCACCAGGTCAAACCTTAACATGCATAAATACTGGCCACTCTCACAACACCAACCTAACACACGCATACCTGCGTATTGTACAAATGCTACAATTTATCCTGCCACATTGGCCACCTCAGGTTATCTGTGCTCCACTGGTATTATACATACACATACATGTTACTACATGTGTACCTTGGATTGGAGGGGGGGCACACCTGACTGTTGCTACATTTCTACAGAGGATTGGGGGGCACACCTGACTTTTTCTACATTTCTACATAGGATTGGGGGACACACCTGACTGTTTCTACATTTCTACACAGGATTGGGGGAGGGGGGCTCATCTGACTGTTTCTATGTTTCTACACAGGATTGGGGGGAGCACGCCTGCCTATTTCTACATGTCTACATAGGGTACACCTGACACTTGTACACATTTGGTATGACTGTACTGGTATGTCAGGTACTCCATTTCATTCTGTATTCTAACCTATCATGCTGAATAGAGGCATATCAGTGTACTACAGTTCTTAGGTTTGATTGACCTACATATTAGTTTTTGACTTCCTACCTTTCAGAACTAGCATCCCACTGCCTGACCTGATGTAGTCTGTCTGTGTAGGCCTGGGGGGGTTACCCATAGGCATCATTCAGAGGTCTTAGCACAGCCTTTGTTTGTGTTTGTCTACACCTGTCCTGCTGGCTGAGACTGTTGTTGGGTATGTGAACCTCCCTGACTGGCATGTGTGTGTCATATGGACACACATGTGGCCCAGCACATTTCCAGCAGTGGGTGTTGTCACCATGTGTATTACTGGCTACTATGGTGACACCAGTATTTGGTACAGATCTCATGCTGCCACTATGGGTGTCTACTATCTGCTGGCATCCCATTCAGCCACCCAATTCCCTTGCATGCTCACATCCATATCATAGATACAAGTAACAACACATACTACTCCATTCAGCAATTGGTAAGGAGATTGACTTATGTTGTGGGTGTGCAAGTATTGAGGATGGTGGTGGAGGGCTGCCTATGTCAGATGCACATAGCACACTCCCTATACATGGTTGAGCACAGGTAGTGTCATGTTTGGCATCCCTTTTACTGTATGTGTGAGTCAGAGAGAGGCGTCATTCCCTGGGTCCCTACTGTGTCAGTGTATGTGCTATGCTTTGCCTTTTTGCAAAGACCAGGGCATACTGGGCATGCCTCCATCTGCCTACTGGGGCAGGCTCAGGTTGTTCCTCCTTTGAGTCAATCTGTGCCTGTGCAGGCCTTGGCATTGTAGGGGGCTGTGTGTCCATGCCCCATGCTGTTCCTGCTGCAGTTGATTCCACAGGATCATATTGTGTAGCAAGGCACATACAATGACAATTTGAGTACATGTAGCTGGTGAGTACTGCAAGACTCCACTGGATGTGTCCAGGCACTGGAACCCTGACTTGAGCATCCCAAACACATGCTCTATTATTATTCTTGTCTGTGCATGTGCCTCATTATCGAGTTCTTGTTCAGGTGTGTGTGCATTTCTAATGGGTGTCATCAGCCAGTGCCTAACCAGCATCCCCCACTAGGTGACCATAAGGGATGTCTCCAATGGAAAATCTCTGGTACAGCTGTGTCAGATGGCAGATGTGGGAATTGTGATAGCTTCCAGGGCAGCCAGCACACACGTTCATTATAATGCCCTGGGCATCGCACACAACCTGGCAGTTGATGGAGGGGAAGCCCTTGTGGTTGGGGTAGACCCTACCCCGCTCACTGGGTGGTGCTTTGATGCATATGTATAGCACCCACAACCTCTGGGTATTCCATTATTTGGTGGAAGAGATGCATATTCCTGACCAACACCTCACAGCTGTTGAGGAAATATACGTGCTCACTGGCATGTGCTGACATGACATCCAGAAACTGGTGGAATACCCTGGATGCTGATGCCTGTGAGATCCCCATGATATCCCCAGTTGGCCTTTAGGAGGTAACTGTGGCTACTATTCCTAGGCCTACACATACCTTGGTATCCACTGGGAAGGGTTCCCCTCTGTTAGTTCTGTGTGTCAGGTGTGGCCGACACAGCTCAACAATTTGCTGTAGGAGGTCCCTGTCCACTCTATAGTGCTCCACTATCTCCATCTCATGTAGCCCCTGGTAGGTTAACCTGGGTCTGTACACCCTTCTCCATCTCCTAACTGTGGGTTGGTTGACAGCATTCTCATCCTCACCACCCTCAGCCTCTTCCATATGTTGATGTCTGATAGCTGCTACAGCCCCTATCATTTTGTTGTGTTTGTTTGTTAAAATGTCCCCACTTGTATACACCGGTGGTGTAGATTATATACGAAAAAACAGAGGGAGAGATGTTTGCATAGTTTATGTTAGTGTTCTGGGCTTGGCTGGCTTGCTGCTTGTGTAATTGGCTGATTCTGATGCATTTCACCTGCCAGCTATGCTAGTTCTCCTAGATTACCTTCCTACTGCTGTTTTCCCTTTCCATTGCCTTCCTGTTTAAGCCTGTGGGTGCACCACACAAACACAGTGCTCAAATGTGCACAGAGCTGCTATTTCCTAGTTTACTTTTTTTCTTCCCTTTAAATCCCGGTGTGTGGCGTGCACATCTGCTTAGGCAATGTAAAGAATGCTAGGCAGCCTCAGACAAACCCCCCTTGGTTAGCGCTGCTAAGCTAAGGGCAAACCTGAGCCACAGGGCTCCAATCCACTTACAGTATACCTGACACACACCCCTATTATGTCAGCTAACTCCTAGGCTTGCACCAACCTATTCCTGCTCTTACACTATTGGGTGCTGACTAGCATTGAGGGGAGTTCTGGGATTCAGTATCATTCCCCTCATTTGCATAGGATTGCCTGCTGATTCATAGTTACAGGTCCCACACTGAGCCTCCCTCCCTTAGCAACCACTATTCACTGGCCATGTTGTCTTCTGCCTGCCGTTGAGTATAATGGAAAAATAGTGATTTTGGTTAAAATGCTTATTTTAGGTTTTTGTTTATATTTTTCGCCTGATCCTGTTTGCACGCCGCTGCCCTATGCTGAAACAGCCGAGATTGGCTAAAAAAAATAAAAGTATTTTTTTTTTTATTTTTGCAACTGTTTTCCATGCCAGTGGCCATATATTTGGCCCTTGGCATGCTTTCTATATAATATCCACCCTTTATTTGGAGCTGTCATGGCTCCTTTTTGTAGTTTGCAGAAATGTACTCGGTTAATAACCGAGTACATTTCTGCAGATTACACTAGTCCTGCACGGCCGGCTGCCAACTTCCCGGATCACAAATTCACCTCATTTGCATGGATTCCACTTGCAAATGGGGTAATTTGCATACAGAAGTTGAGTTCGTGCAGGACTAGTGCAAGAGCACTCGTGCACGTCCCTACAGCTTATTCCTGGATCGCATGGCAGACATATTGCCTGCTGGAGCTCCTGCACTAGTCCTGCAGGGCTTGCTGAATCCGGGGAATAGTTTTAATGCATTATTAGATAGTACTTTAAACATCTCTGGTGTCATATTATCATTACCTTGGGCTTTGTTTAATTTTAGTTTCTTGATTTGAGCTTTAATTTCTGTCATAGTTATATCTTTAGCTATTATTTTTCTGTGTTCATCTGATAGTCTAAGTCTTTAGGAATTTTCTAAATGCTTCACTTGATTCTACTTTATTTTCTTGACTACTGAGTTTATCAAAATACACTCTTAAGCCTTCTTGAATTCCTTCCATGTCTGATACTTTTATTTATTATTTTTTTTTTGTCTATATTGTATATTTCTTTTATCTGATTTGCCTTTATCATTGTTTTAGTCCTGTTAGCTATTCTCATTTGATTTTTTGGATTCATAGAGAAAGAGCATAGTTTGACCTTCTCCAGATTAATCATTGTATTATAGTTCAATATATCTAAGTATTTTTTTGTTAAAGTCTTCTAATTCTTTTTCTGAAGCTAAGTTGCCTTTATGAATATCTAATTTCATTGTGTCTATTTTAGTTTGTAGTTCTGCCAGTTCTTTATTCCAATGCTTCTGCTTGTTTTTATACCAGACTACCACCTTCCCATATAAATATGCTGTCATTGCACCCTATAAATATATATATATATATATATATATATATATATATATATATATATATATATATATATATATCTGCTACCTCATCTGTGAGGTTTAAATCTGGAAATGATTGCACATCTTCAGTATAGCACTGTTTAAACTCTTTAAGGTTTGCTATATAGGGTGGAATTCTTATGACTGTAAATTTTCTCTTAAAGTTAAAATCTATTTCAAAAGTTATTGCATTATGATCTGAGAAGTGGCAGGTGATTGTTTTGACTTTTCTTGTTTTTGTGGAAAGCTCTTTTGTACCCCAGGGATCATTGCAGTGGCTCTGCTGGACAGAGGCACAGGGAACCAATAGCTCTGCTGGACAAAGGCACAGGGAACTAATCTAAGGTGGCGGCAAAAGCCAACACATTCTGGCTAGGCTTACAGATGCCCTTGGGCAGATAGCCTAGTACTTACTTACCTATGTTATATACACAATTCTGGAAAAGGTGTTATTTCTATGTGAGTAATGTGTGAATATCGATGAATCTTGTTCAGCATATGTGTTAATGTCCATTAAGTTATATGAGTCAGTAAACTCTGTAAGTAATTTTGATAGTGGAGATTTCTTGCATGTGTTTTTAGCATTTTTGTCGTCTTGTTTCATTATACAATTAAAATCTCCTGCAATTATTGTATTACCTTTGGAATGTTGTATTATGTTTTCTAAATGTTGTTTGGCTGTCCTGACACCCAATCCTGGTATCCAATAGTTGTTTACCAGGGTATAAGCCAAACCATTTATTAATGTTGATACTAATCAAAACAATCCTGAGTTATCATTGACTATATTTATGATCTTGGGCATCAATGTAGTCTTTCGCCATAATATTGATATACCTCTTTGCTTTTTATTATATTCTGAACTTGCTAGTAATGTGTAATTATGCATATTAATCTTATTAATATCTTGCTGTATAAAATGTGCTTCTTGTAAAAATACTACTTGTGCTTTACATACCTTGAAATATCTTTGTAAGCTTCCTATTTCACAGCTGTTATTTAAGCCATTGACATTGATAGAAATGCATTTCACAGTTGGACTGACTATACCTTTGTATTTAACCATTGTCCTGTTTTTGTGTTTGTACATAACCTTGTATGTGTGTTGAAAAATTCTTACCATTCATTTCATATATGTTATAAATGCATTGCATAGATATCCATTTAAAAGGTACAAATAAAAACTGTCTGCGTAAAAAGTGTTTTTCAAAATATAAACAGCCGATCATTCCCTTCATGGAAGAAAACATCCCATCCTTGAATAGGTTTACCATTCAAATGACCCCTCTTATCCCTATTCAACATCTTCCCTCAGCCATCCTTCTTCTTCTTCTTCTTTCAGCTGCTCCCATCAGGGGTCGCCACAGCAGATCAACTGTTTCCATTTCTTTCTGTCCTCTGCATCTTGATCTGTCACACCAACCACCTGCATGTCCTCTCTCACCACATCCATAAACCTTATCTTAGGCCTTCCTCTTTTCCTGTTACCTGGCAGCTTAATCCTTAGCAACTTTTTCCCAATATACTCTGCATCCCTCCTCAGCACATGTCCAAACCAACATAATCTTGCCTCTCTGGCTTTGTCTCCAAACCTTCCAACCTGGGCTGACCCTCTAATATACTTATTCCTAACCCTGTCCATCCTCGTCACACCCAGTGCAAATCTTAACATCTTCAACTCTGCCACGTCAAGCTCCGACTTCTGCCTTTTTGTCAATGCCACTGTCTCCAACCCATATAACATAGCTGGTCTCACTACCCTCTTGTAGACCTTCCCTTTCACTCTTACTGGTACTCGTCTGTCATAAATCACTCCTGACACTCTTCTCCACCCACTTCATCCTGCCTGTACTCTCTTTTTCACCTCTCTTCCACACTCACCATTACTCTGAACTGTTGATCCCAAGTATTTAAACTCATCCACCTTCGCCACCTCTACTCCCTGCATCCTCACCATTCCTCTATTCTCCCTCTCATTCACACACATATATTCTGTCTTAGTCCTGCTGACCTTCATTCCTCTTCTCTCTAGAGCATATCTCCACCTCTTCAGGGTCTCCTCCACCTGTTCCCTACTCTCACTACAGATCACAATGTCATCTGCAAACATCATAGTCCACGGGGAATCCTGTCTGATCTCATCTGTCAACCTGTCCATCACCATTACAAATAAGAAAGGGCTCAGAGCTGAACCTTGATGTAATCCCACCTCCACCTTAAACGCATCTGTCACTCTCACCGCAGACCTCACCGCTTTCACACTACCCTCGTACATATCCTGTACCACTCTTACATACTTCTCTGACACTCCCAACTTCTTCATACAATACCACAACTCATCTCTAGGCATAATCTCTAAATCCTCAAAGATACAATGCAACTCCTTCTGACATTCTCTGTAATTCTCCATCAACACTCTCAAAGCAAACATCGCATCTGCAGTGCTCTTTCCTGGCATGAAACCATACTGCTGATCACTAATCATCACCTCCCTTCGTAACCTAGCTTCCACTACTCTTTCCCATAACTTCATGCTGTGACTGATCAATTTAATCCCTCTGTAGTTACTAAAGCTCTGCACATAACCCCTATTCTTAAAAATCGGTACCAAAACACTTTTTCTCCATTCCTCAGGCATCTTCTCAATTTCCAAGATTTCATTAAACAATCTAGTTAAAAACTCCACTGCCATTTTACCTAAACACCTCCATGCTTCCACAGGTATGTTATCTGGACCTACAGCCTTTCCATTCTTCATCCTCTTCATAGCTATCCTTACTTCCTCCTTGCTAATCCACTGCACTTCATGATTCACTATCCGCACATCATCCAACCTTCTCTCCCTCTCATTCTCTTCATTCATCAGCCCCTCAAAGTACTCTTTCCATCTGCTCAACACACTCTCCTCGCTTGTTGTACATTTCCCTCATTATCCTTTATCACCCTTACCTGCTACACATCTTTACTAACTCAGTCCCTCTGTCTAGCCAATTGGTACAGGTCCTTTTCTCCCTCCTTAGTGTCCAACCTTTTATACAACTTGTCATACACCTTATCCTTAGCCTTCACAACCTGTCTCTTTGCCATGCACCTCATCTCCTTATACTCTTGTCTACTTTCTTCATCTCTCTGACAATCCCACTTCTTCTTTGCCAACCTCTTTCTCTGTATACTCTCCTGTACTTTTTCATTCCACCACCAGGTCTCCTTGTCCTCCTTCCTCTTTCCAGACGTCACACCAAGCACCTTTCTAGCCATCTCTCTTACTAGCTCTGCTGTAGTTATCCAGCTATTCGGTAACTCTTCACTGCCACCCAGTGCCTGTCTTAACTCTTCCCTGAACATCACCTCACAATTACCATTTTTCAATTTTCACCATTTGATCCTTGGTACTGCCCTCACACTCATCCTCCTCTTCTTGATCACCAATGTCATCCTACAAACCACCATCCTATGCTGCCTAACTACACTTTCCCCTGCCATCACTTTACAGTCTCCAATCTCCTTCAGACTGGCCCTTCTACATAAGATATAATCCACCTGTGTGCATCTTCCTCCACTCTTGTATGTTACCCTATGCTCCTCCCTCTTGTTAAAATATGTATTCAACATAGCCATGTCCATCCTTTTCACAAAATCCACTACCATCTGACCTTCTGCATTCCTTTGCTTAACACCATACCTACCCACCACTTCTTCATCCCCTCTGTTCCCTTCACCATCATCCCCATTGAAATCTGCTCCAATCACCAGTCGCTCACCCTTGGGTACAGTCATCAACACTTCATCCAACTCACTCCAAAAATGTTCTTTCTCATCTATCACACACCCAACTTGTGGAGCATATGCACTAACAACATTCATCATTACACCATCAATTTCCAGCTTCATATACATCACTCTATCCGACAGTCTTTTCATCTCCAAAACACTCTTAGCATACTGTTCCTTCAGGATAATGCCTACGCCATTTCTCCTCCCATCCACACCATGATAAAATAATTTGAACCCGCCTCCGATACACCTAGTCTTGCTCCCCTTCCATCTGGTCTCTTGCACACACAATATACCAACCTTCCTTATGTCCATCATATCAGCTAGCTCTCTCCCTATACCAGTCATACTGCCAACATTCAAAGTTCTGACCCTCACTATCACAGTCCTAGCCTTTACCTGCCTTTGGCCATGCCTTCCACCTCTTCTCCTCCTTCGGCCAACAGTAGCCCAATTTCTACTAGCTCCCTGTTGGCCAACAGTACAGTCGTTGTGATTTTTATTTTATTGTATTTTTATTTTATTTTACATTTGTTGACTGGGCTAGTCTAACTGGATACATGTCCATTTTCAGTAGAGGCCCGGGGAGAAAATCTCCAGGAAAACATACAAAATTAATAGAGGATATAACAGAAACAATGTAAACAGCAGTAATTGTTACATAAAAACATTATACCAAAAAATTGATTACATTTTTTTTTAACAGAAGATGAACTACTCTTAGTAACTATAGCATAATCAAAATCTTTTAAGGGTAGTATACTAAATAAGGTATAATATACTTGTAAACATTGAATTTATATGCAAAACTTAGTATATAGAAGCATTATAGGAAGGTTGTAGTAGATGTAGGTTGAAAATTAGAGTCAAGAAAAAATTTTAGTCAGGGTTGGTACAGGAGCATAACCAGTGGTTATTGAGAAATAGTTTTAGATTTCTTTTAAAAAGTGGGAGTGAGGTCTGAGATATGAGGTCAGGCAGTAGTTGATTCCATACTTTTCCAACAGAGTTAGAGAACAAGGAGTCACCTGCTGAGTTTTTTTATTTGGTAGAATTCATCAGCATTTTGTTTGAGGAGAGTAGATTCTTGAGGTTATTATAAGGTGTGATGAGGCTAGAGAGTATAGGAGTGTTGTCAGGTTGATAAAGGGTCTTATGGGTTATAGTAAGTTCTTGGAATTGAATCTGATTAAGAAATTCTAACCAGCCTAGTTGTTTTAGATTCAGACAGTGATGAGTTCTGAAAGGAGAGCCTGTAGCAAATCTGGCAATATTATTATAGGATATAGCTAGTTTGTTAAGGTTATTTTAGAGAGGTTGGTGTATATAGAGAGGCATAGAGTAGGGTTGAGATTAAGTGAGTTCTGGCTATAGCATCCCTAGCTACTGGTGTAAGAAAGGGTTTGATTCTGTAGAGGGATCCTAGTTTTCTGTTAACTAATTTTATTGTGGTATTTATGTGAGTATCAAAGTTGAGATAATTGTCAATTTTAATTCCTAAGAGTTTAGTGTTTGGGTCAGGAGAAATAAGAGTACCATTATTGGATGTGAGAGTGAAATGTAGAGGGGTGGACTTTTGGGTTGGTGTGAAGAGTAATAGTTTAGTTTTTTGGGGGGTTTAGTAGGAGGCAGTGGTTAGAGAACCAATGTTCTACAATATTGAAAGCTTTTTGTGTAAGAGACTGAAGTTCGGCCTGGGAAGTGGTTGAACAGATTATAGTAGAGTTGTCTGCATATCGAATGCAAGTGGAGAGTGGAATGGCTAAATGGAGGTTGTTGATATAAATGGAAAACAAGAGAGGGCCTAATATGGAGCCCTGTGGAACACCTAGTGAGATAGGAAGGTGATTAGATAGTTTATTTTGCCAGAGTACAGCCTGCTGTCGGTTTTCAAGGTAAGATATGAACCAATTCATAGATAGAGGGTCAAGTGAAAAGGACCTCAGTATATGTAGAAGGAGTTGGTCATTAACCATGTCAAAAGCTTTAGATAAATTGACAAAGACTGCAGAGGAAAGAATATTTTTGTTACAGTTTTCATTGATACAGTTTGTGAAGGATAGCAGGGCAGTAGTGGTACTGTGGAAAGGTCTGAATCCGTGTTGACAGTTAGCCAGTAGGTTGTGATGGAGAAGGTGGGTAAGTAGTTGTTTGTGGATGCACTTTTCCATTATTTTTGCAAGTGGGGAGAGTAGAGCTATGGGACGAAAGTTGGAAAAGTCTTTGGAGTTCCCACCTTTATGTAGTGGGATGATATGAGAAATTTTCCAGATATATGGGGATAGTACCTTCCTTTATGGTTCTATTTATCAGTATGGAGATGGGATAAGCTATAGCTTTAGCTCCTTTTTGCAGGAATTCAGCTGGGAGTTTATCAGCTGAGGGGGTAGTTGGTTTTAGATTTTGGAGAAGGGAGCAGATATAGGAGGTGGGCATTGGCTCTAAATGAATAATGGGGGTGGCTTGGTAGTGGGAGTTGGCAGATTGGAGGTATCGAGGGATAGATGGCTAGCAAGAGTTTGGATAGTGTTAGTGAAGAAAGAATTGAAGGCATTAGCTGTTTGTGTTAGATTTTCAGGGTTAGAGCCTAGAGAGTTGGGGGTAATAGTTTCACCTGGGTAAAGAAGTTTGTTAATACTAGTCCAAAATTTTTGTGGTTCCTTGAGGGAGGATTGTTATAGTTGGAGATAGTAGTTCTTTTTGTCCAGTAGGATGGCTTTTTTGTATTATTTCTATGTTGTTGAAAGGTTTGGTGATCTATAGGATTCTTAGTAGTACACCACTTTGCCCAGGATTTGTTTCTGCGAAGGATTAGTTGCCTAGTATTGTTAGAGAGCCAAGGAGCAGAATTAGCTTTATTTCTAGTAGAACATGTTGGAGTGTGATGGTCCAGGATTGTTAAGATTGTGGAATTAAAGTATTCAACTGCTTTATTTATAGGGAGGGATTTTAATGGTGACCAATTACATTGTTTAAGTTCTGTTTGGAACAGCTCGGGGTTAAAATGCTTTTTGGTGCATACTGTTCTGAAAGTCTTTTGGAAAGTTGGGTTGGTTTTATGTCTGATTATATATATTAGCGAATGGTAGACTGCAGTGGTGGTGCTGCAGTAGCATTGTCGCCTCACAGTAAGATGTTGTCCTGTTCAATTCTCAGCTAGAGCATCTTCTGTGTGGAGACATGCATGAATGGGCGTACCTTCGTTGAAGGTTGTGTGTCAGGGCTGGCAACTCAGCACGTAAAAATCTACTGCCAATCATTAGTGGACCGGAGTTCTGCTGTGGCGACCCCTAACCGGGAAAAGCCAAAAGCCACAACTCCATATATATTAGCGAATGGTCACTTAGGCCGTCTGGGAGAGTTCCTGTCGTGTAAGTTTGGTGAGGACTATTAGTGAGTATCCAATCCAAGGTACTTTCTTTATTGTTAAGTCTATTCATTCTGGTGGGGGAGTTTATAGCTTGTGAGAAACCATAAAGGTTGATATGGTTGGTAGAGTTTGTACTGCTACATGAATTCCAATCTATATTAAAGTCTCCTAGGACTATGGTTTCTTGTGGGAGATTAGAAGAAAGCCAATTTAGAATGTGTTCAAGTATGCAGATGTTATTTCCTGGGGGAAGATATGCGCAGATGATGTTTATGGCTTTATGTGAGTTAAGCAAGAATTTGAAGTTAATTATTTCGGCACTGTTGTCTAAAGATAGGTTAAGATTTACAGTGCTGAGTCTTATTTTTGCTTTATAGAGAATTGCTACCCCTCCTCCTTTTTTGGATGTGTGGTCTAGTCGAATGATGGTATATCCTGGAGGGGTGATTTCATTGTCTTTTCTTGTGGGTTTTAGCCATGTTTCTGATAAGCAAAGGATGTCAAATTGGTGGACATCTAGAAGGACATGAACTTGAGCAATTTTATTGCAGATACTGCATATATTAAGATGAGCAATAGAGAGTGAATTAGAAGGTTTGATAGGAGGTAAGATGCTAGTTTTGTATTGGTTACAGTTTGCAGTGGATGGGATGGAGTTTGGGCTAGGGTTAGGATGAATGTCCCTGTCTATTAAGGAGTGGAGGAATATAAAGTGCTTAGGTTGGAGATGCTTACAATAGTAATCAAATTTTATTTAGTTTTTAGGTCGTTATATTTGATATGTACTAGTCTGTGATATTTAGCTAGTAGGTAGCTGGGTTTGCAAATGAAATTTAGGAAGTTTGGAGATATGGTTAATGTTGGCATTAAAGTGTGTTTGGAAGGGATGAGGAGGGTATAGTAAAGAGGTTGTTCGTAGGAGGTTAAGAGATAGGTTGTGGTTATAGCAGGTAGGAGTGAGACCAGTATTAATAGTTGTAATTGGTATGGCATGGTTGAGTTGGACTTAATATTGATAGTGAGGTGTGAGTTTAAAGTTGAGGTAGGTTTTATAGGCATATTAGGAGGTGTGCCAGTAGGTGGTATTTATTACTAAGGTGGATGAGAGGTAAAATATCAGTGGGTGTTTTGGAAATTGAGGCTGGGTGTGGTAATGATGTGATTTCTGTGATTGGAGTAGGTGTAATGGGGGTGTGTCTATAGAGGAATAAATCTAGGACAACTGGGGGCATGTGGAAATTGGGGGCAGGGTAAGGGAGCGGAGTGAGCCCGAAGGGCGAATGGAGCGGGTAGAGACAAGAGAGTGGACTTTCAAGGAAGACAATCTGTTAAGTGGGTGAATTCTGCAGGTAAATCTGAAAGTAAGAGAATGTAGAAGTAAGTTGTGAGGCTAGTAAGAGGAAAGTAAGGATTTCAATGGAGTAGAATGTGGTGTAAGAAACACTAGGACAATTGTGAGAAGGTAAAAGAGTGAGTTAGTGAAAAACAGAAGCTAAAAAACTGGGATAGGGAGGTATAGTAAAGAAATAGGTGTAGGAGTTGATATGCAGAAAGCTTATGGTAAGGCACCACCTAGTGGCTAGTCACTTAATTGCAGTGAATGCTTCACTTACAAGAGTAGCAGGCTACGGGAGAGAGGGAGTTAGGCTACTAATTAAAAGAGAAAGAGTAGGCTGGATATAAGGATTTGCTTAAAAAATAAAGAGATAAATGGGGTGGTTGTTGGCTGCTGGCTAACCTGCATGGGATGCTTGCCTAACCTAGCAGAGTCATTAAACATTAAAATTAGCACAAAGTTCTAGTAGCTGTTGCAACACATACTTTCATTGCCTTATAACAAGTTGGTCTCTAAGGGAGCTGGTAGGAAACTTCCTAGTTCGGACTATTTTTCAGAGGCGTCCAGGAGGGTGAATTCTGGTGATTTAGTACAGGGATGTACTGGGTCACAAGGCTGGTAAATGAAGGAGGAGATAAAAAGGTAGTGAGGCGGACAGTACTAGAATTAGAAAGCAAAGAAAAGAGTCTTTTCACACACAGTTACATGTAATTGCCACATTAAACATCCAAAATCCTCTATTTGTATTGAAACGCCTAAAGAGCACAGTATAAATCAGGTACAACTATGACTCTAAGAGCTCTGCAAAAATACATACAGGTAGCTAGGATGGAAAGAGCTACATAAGCTTATTCTTGAAAAATAAGTACACCAACAGTAGCAATTCAATTAATATTGTATCAACAACAACCTTTCAGGACTAGGACACAATGTTGTTAGAGTTACGTCATCCAAGAATAGTAACAATACTTGGCCTAAGTAATCGGGTAGTACTGCAATGCTCCTTGCTTAGACACATATAATCATGCAGAATAACAGTGGAAACTCCTTTTGTAGCTATAAATGTAAACTCCTACACATAGGAACTAGCAGAGACCACTTTTAGTAGGTGCCTAAGTATTTAGTGCAGGTTTTTTCCATGTTTTGAGTGTAGGGAAAGGAAGACATACAGTCGATGAAGTAATTATTAAGTAACAGGGGGAATTAGAGCTAAATAATAGCAAGAGTAACTTCGGCACCTAAAATAATTAATTAATAGTATAAGGCAGATAGGCCACTAATAACAGCCCCCATGGACACAGCACTTACTGTGTTTAAGCATGAAAGGAACATCCAATCTATTTTGAAGTGATTATAGGGATAAAACATAAAAAACCCTGTGCATATCTGAAGAGCGTTTAGAAGGCTACTCCAAGCTGAGTAAAATTAATAATTACAGGTAGAATTAGAGAAAAAATTAGTGGTAGAATGGATTCTACGTGAGTAAGTATGTATTTACAATACTGGTCATTTAAGCCGCTTATGGCAGATCCACGTGCACAACGCTTGCTAACCCGGGCCTCGACCGATCCGGTATGCATATGTGTGCTTTTGTCTGCATGTATGATTTGACAAAATTTTACGCCGGATGCCCTTCCTGACGCAACCCTCCCCATTTATCCAGGCTTGGGACCGGCACAAAGAAATGCACTGGCTTGTGCATCCCCAGTGGCTGGGTTATCCCTCAGCTTTCCTAACAACAAATATAGCATCACATTCTTATTGCATGTGTGCTACCAAGCTTCAGCTATTGAACTGTACAATAGTCAATTAAACACTATAACAGAGATTGTTATAAGATATTACTGTCCATAGTTAAATAAAATAGTGTAACCAACTTTAAATACACCTTTGTTCTAGTATATACTTCTTATGTTTTATCTCACTGTATTATTTAATGTCCCTCAACCAACATCTGTTTTCAGTGTAACAACATCTATTGTGTAGTGATAACATTTTATTTAGACAATGCTTTATTATCAATGCATTTTTTGTTTAATTTATCACCATTGTATACATATATATCCTTTTGCCCACGTGTATATTTCTAAGTAACCATTTTATTTTTAGTGTTTCTTTATGCTAGATTTACTATACAACTAAGATGACTGTTAGTATTTGTTGCAAACCCTATGTGTGCACAGTCCAAGTAGGTTCATATTTCCTACTGTTAAGACAAGAGAGCCTTATGAAACTTCGTTTGTTTCAACATCCAGATAGGTTAATGAAAACATTGTTATTGTTGTTATAAACTGTAGATTTTAGTATATAATAACATTTTGGCTTCAAATATAATCTCTATTTATAAAAATAAACAACACTTTTATATAGTACATTCATCTGTTGAGTTGAATTCTTTACATCTTTAGATTTAGGTTTGTTTGTATTCATATCATAGGCTTTCATAATATTCTTGTTTAATAGATAAGTTATACAGAATTTTTGTGATATTTTATACTTCAGATAGTATCAGCAATTAATATGAATTTATTAAGGCTTCATCTGATTCATGTAATCTCTTACTTTTAACTTTTCTTGTACCTCGTTTTTCTCTATGAAGGACAAGAGACTCTTAAGCATTTCATAAATAATATCTGAACTGCTCTTAGTATATTAAACATATCAGTATTACTGTATGTCTTGTTTAACAATTGAACTTAATCTATTCATCTTCATAGTTAATGACTAACTGTGGATTGACATCAGTCTTGTGCATGTTAAAGGGGCACTATGCCGTTCTTTTTTGCTTGAGCAGTTTGTTTACATTTTAGCACTGTTTAAGTCACATGATCACCCAGAGGCAAGGTTTTCAAACTGCCTTCTTACCAGGTCAGATTACACAAACTCTCAGCAGGGGTGGCTTTCTTAGAGGAAGTGTGAAAGTTGCATTTCAAGTATGTCCTTTTCTGTTTACCTTCCCCCATCTATGGCAATTAGATTAGCTGGAATCACTGCATTTCACTCAGCTAGATAACCTGTCTTGTCACACTCAGAACTGTTGCCTCTTTAGCACTGAATTGCTATGTACTTTATTTACTATGTACTTGTTTTGATAAACTAAGTCTAATAATTATTCAGGCCTAGGCAGTAGTATTTCGGTTTCATGTTTGTTACTATAAATCTTTTTTCATGCACTGGCAATTATTTGACTCATGGCTTGCTGTTGGTGTTGCCTGCATTCATTTAGCTGCACTTTTATAATCAAACACATTTTTCCTCATTTTACAGCACAATATTGCTTTGGCCAGTTGTGCTTGCAATAAAAACTGTCCAGTATCTAACAATCTAACATGCTTATGTATATATATATATATATATATATATATATATATATATATATATATATATATATATAAATAAAAAAAAAATATATATATATATATATATATATATATATATATATATATATATTCCCCGTTTATCTCCCGACGGTCATCTTTGAAATGCAATCTAAGCACTGTTCTAAAGGGTTTTTTTTCTCATTAGCTCTTGCTGTATGTTATCCTTCACACATCATAGCATCACTATTTCTAGTATTCAGATTGCATTACCATGGTTTTCTTTTTTCACTTTGTTTCTACCACTTATTGTGCTTCAATGTTTTGAGCTTGTACACCTTTGTTGAAGGCTTGACTGAAGTGCAGTTAGTTTACACTCTTTAGCATTTCACAGCTGAGGCAAATGCAGTATATGCTTTTTATCATATACTTTTTATTACCACTTCTAGCATACTACCACGGTGCATTTTTTTATAACACATTAAAAATGTCATGCTTTGACCAAATTCTCATGCCCTTGGTCATCCTATATCTTGACTGGTTATAGTCGCTTTTTCTCTATGCATGTGCATATGTATGTATGGATGTATGTATGTAACACTCTGTCTTTGCATTCTTGTGGTTATAATAAAATTGCCTCTACCTGTTTTACTCACTGGTTTGAAATTCAAGCATTCATAGATTCATAGATTCATAGATTCAGAGATTAGTACTAGACATGGCTTTGTAAATCATGAATATCTATACCTTCTTTATATATTCTGCATATCTCATAATGCATGTCTTTTTATTTACAATACAGATGCAGTGCACATTCCTTCTTTACAAGTGCACTGAAAGGTTACTAGTCTACTGTAATTTTGTTGGTTTCTCTAAGGGGCCCCTGCTCTGTCTCAGATTGTGTGCTCACCAGTCTACTTTCCCAGTCTCACTCTGTTTATATATCTATATATACTTATATATATATATATATATATATATATATATATATATATATGTATATATAAAGGCCGTTTCCCTTAGCTTTCCCCTATTAACCTGGTGAACTTGGGCTAGGCTAATAGCCCTGGTGCATTTACAAGCCTAGCCCACAGGATTACCCTGGCAGTGTGCCACCCGACCTGAGTTTCCAGTGCCTTTGTCAAGTAGTCACTGGAGTAATCCCCAGTGTGAATTTTCTATTTCACATTCACTCATCAAGATTTCTCTTGAAGAGGGCCAGTCAGGTGCTCTGTTTGACATGTATGGGAAGTCTGTTACAGTGCATGGGCAGTCTCTGGGTTATGAACCTGTCCCTCCAGCATGTTTTGTTGACTGTGGTTATGAGGTTGAGGTCTCTGGAGCATATGGCGTGGAAGGATTGAGATTTCTTTAGATGTAACATTTCTAACAGAGCCCGCTGTGTTAGACATGGCTTTGTAAATCAAGCAGAGATTGCTTGTAAGTAGCCAATATGAGACAGAGAATAGTTTGGAGTTTTTTGAGTATGGCCAATATAGGACAAGTATTTAAGGCCTGGGAACCTCTTTGTGAGGTACTTTTGCAGCCTCTGCAGTTGTTGCAGGTGTCTAGTGAGATACATGCCAAATGGGGAATTGTACTTAATGACTGGCCTATTGAGTGAAGAGTATAGGGAAACAATCACCTCCTTCTTCCTGGATGCAAAACCCTTAGTATTGCCCATCTTGTCTCAATCCTTATAAATAGGTCAGTCCAGGAATCCCATAGTCCCTTTCTTTGGAAACAATCACACATTAACAATCTATACAAAATAGGAAATTCAACAGACATCACTAACCTTAGACCTAAAGTGATCTTAGGTTCATGTGAGAATAGTAGGCTAATTGCCATGAAGTCAGAATCAGACTGTGTACTCTGTGTTTATGAGGTGAAGAAAGTAACTATCAGGCCAAACCTACCATCTCTGAAATACTGGAAAAACATGGCTTCCTTACCTACCGTAGTACTAACACTGCACCTCTAATCCTTATAGATACTGTTAGCAAAAAAAGAGATGACGACCAACTAGTATCATCCTTATTTCTTTGTCTAAAGCCTTCAACACAATTTGTCACAACTAACTTATACTTCAAATGTCCACATTAGGTCTATCGCAGAGCGGCCTTCTATGTTTCAAGAGCTATTTGTCCAATAGGTATCAGTCTGTAAAATTGCACTCTACCCTCTATCCATACCTCCCAGTCACCACCTGTGTACCACAAGGCTCTATCCTTATTCTCCTTCTGTTTAACACACCAGCACCCTCCAGTGATACACAACTGGCTTCTCTAATATAACACACTGATGACTTCAGACTCATATGTTTATCAGGTTGGATAACTTGGCACACCTCCAAAAAAATATTTAGGAAGCTGTAACAGACACTGGAAAATGGCTTTGTAACTCAAAACTCATGCTCAACTAGCCTCAAATACTAAGGTTTTCCCCAGAGCTCTCTTATTAAAAACAGCATTTAAAATCCTCAATAAAACACCATCTGATGTCACTTCTAATAGCAAATAATGAGGAAGGATAGTGTATGATTATAAGTAATACTGATTAATAATAATAGTGATAATAATACTAATAGTAATGATAAAAGTGGATGATGATGACTAAGTTTGCAGGTGATTGCAAGCTAGGAGCAGCCAGTGAATCCTTGAATGACTTGGCCCTCCTGCAGGGGCTGGTCTCAAATAAATAACTTGTGTCAAAACTTATGGTCTAAAACTAAATACCAAAAAATGCATTACTGTATCTTTTGGAAAGTCACCTAAACCTGGGAAATGACACACTGACAATAGGTCGCTAAGACTTGACCCAGTTGTGAGGAAAAACCTTTCTGTTCACAAACCAGTCAAATCTGCAGGGCATGGTCTATAGTTATACCATGAAGGTTATTAAGCGGCAATTCCTCCATGTGTTTGTGTAAAAGGTGAAATATTATCCAAATTAGACTTGCATTCTAGCACTAGTCAACCGTAAACTAGTATTAAGTGCAATCCCTGGGAATACTTGAGCGACAACGCCAACCCCCATATGTGCAATGAACAGCGATGAAACGCTATCCGATTGAAACCTTTACCTCAGATATTCTTGGGTGCACTGACCAATACTTTTAAAAAACGCTAACCTTTGCTCGTGCGATGGTCAAACATTCATCGCACATCACTTGCTAACCACAACCAGTACTACATTCATTTAAAATAAAAGGAAAACTATAGTAGGACTTGCGTGTACTGGTGAGACATATTCTAACAACGCCAACCCTTGCACGTGTGATAAGCGTTTAGCGCACATCACCTATTAACCATTTTCCAGCATTATATGCATCTATATAAGAGGATGATAATATTAAGGACCCTATGCTTAAACAGTGTGTGTGCGATAACTGTATAAGGAAGGGTGAAATATAGTTGGTCCTAAGGGAACACAACATATAGCTATCTGGTTCTCACTGAGAGTGCTAGGCACACAATAACCAAAAACGCCTACCTTTGTATGCATTTGTGCTAGCATTTCCTGATCGTAACCAGCTCTAAATGTTACTTCATTGCTGTTTATAGGTACAGTTTACTGAAATTACACCTAGCCCATGTCGTGCTGCCCTTTACAGGATGTAGATTGTTTGTTTTCCCTTGATTGCTTTATTGTATCTTACCTTGCCCGACAGCATTTGTGCACCTAGTTCTTTGAGATATTGTGAAATTTACTACAGTGTGCCAAGGATTATCTCAACTGCTTACTAAGATGCATTTAAATAGTATGGTTATTTGAATGTATGTTGACAACACTACTGTATACTTGTGGTTAACTGTTCTACAACAATGTTTGCTTGAAAGTATGCTGAACATGCTATTCTGAATACTTGTGTTAAACTGTTCTATTGCAGAGTATATGCGATTATGTATCAATGTGTTTCTGTTACTGTTTAACTAAGTGCAATTTCTCTTTCTGTATTCTCCCCTCTTCTCCATCTTTCTAATCCCTGACCTTCTCTCTGACTACACCTGACTCAGAGGCCTACACCTAACCTTTCAACAGAACAAGCCATAATTCGTTCACCCCCTTATGGGAAAAGGACTAAGCTCTTCATAGAAGAACTTATGAAAGTATGTATAATTGCTGCTAAACCATGTACCATTAAAGTTGTATTATTCCTACTAAGTGTTCGGTACACTCCCTTGCTATGAAACCCAGCAGCTATACACTAATTTCACCCTGTATTCTCCAATATCAGCCCACCTCTAGACCACCTTCCATCACTCTCCCCCTTAACATAATCTAGCCTAGGGATCTTCCCCGGTGAATTCTCAGGTGCACTTTATCCACTAGGTGGCACCCTCACCATACTCTTCCCAAGTTTCTATATCTTTTAATTTACTCCCTAGTATTCCACACAGGTTTTTAACTTCCCCTTTTCCTTTCTCCCTCTGCCTTTTGTAAACACCCTGCTGGTAACAAATCCCCTGACCTTGCACTTACCTTCTCCACTCCATAGTTCACTGATAGGTTCTCGCTCTTTCTGCCTTCCTTGGCTCTTCCTGCTCCGTCCGTTCACTACGGCTCACTCTGGTCCCCTACCCTACCCCCAATTCCCACCCACCCCCAGCAACTCTACATATATATCTCAATAGTCCCACCCACTTCACTCCCAACCAATCACATACCATAACTCTGTCTACACCCACTTCCCTACCCCACCCATTCAAACATTACTCATCCTCCCAGAAAGCCCTACCTTACCAATTACAACCATTCTTGCAAGTCTACACCCACTACCAAACCCCACCTACATTATTCATTACTCCATACCACCCTCCTATAATTAATCAAAGACATACCTAGTTACTGTGCTTAAAACCCCACAGCATCTATAAGTTCACTGCAAACAACATAGCAAATCCTAACTGTTCATCTACACCTGTTGCATTTTCAAAAACTACCTTTGCAAATGTTGCCAAAACCCATACCCTCCTCTAGTCTACTACTATTTCTCCTCAATATAGTCTGCATTTACTACCTCACCCAGCCCATACATATTAACCACTCAGAAGTCTTTCACATAACAATACATCTCAACTCACCTCATGCAAAAACACACACAATTTCTCCCCATCTTTACCCTATAAAAAGCCATCTACTTTTTACTTATAAACTTATCAACACTCAAAAACCCCACAACCCTATAGCACCTAACAATTCTTTCACCAACATAATAACAACCAACCCAAACTCAAAATAACCCTATATCTACTAACCACTCTACTATCAGGTGATATTCACCCTAATCCAGGCCCCTCCACCTCATCCACCATAGATAAATCTATGCTATTCACCTCCCTAAACTCCCAAAGCATAGTAAACAAAGTGCCAAACCTTCATGCTTGGCTTACACATAATAAACCAGATATCCTATCTATCTCAGAAACTTGGCTAAAGCCCCACATAAAAGACCATGAAATAATATCACTAAACTATTAAATCATCAGAAAAGACAGATCCCACAAAAAAGGAGGTGGTGTAGCTCTAATATACTCATCCTCCTTGACAGTCACTCCTTATAACAAAACCATACCTAATTTCAATAATGCCAAACTACTCCTATCACTACTTCAAATCAATAAAAACAAACACATATGTATAGCTTCCCTCTACATCCCTCCTGGAGATAACATTACCACATTTGAGAATATCATATTCTGGCTCTCCACTAACATCAATAATGAAATCATAATTTTGGGTGACACAAATATCAACTGGTCCTCCATCCAATCCTCTACAAACCCACTTAATATCAACCTCTATAACTTCTCACAGCTTATTAACAACATAACTCGCCCCTCAAAAAACCCTTCAAATGGTAGCACTCTAGACTGGATTTTAGTCTACCACCCCCACTACTTCTCTGATAGCGGCAAACTACCAGACTCCCTTAGTGATCACCTACCTATCTTCACATATAGTCTCCCCACTTCTATACGGAAATCACTTAACTACATTACCACCCGCAACCTCAAAAACTTTAACCCAATAACTTTCTCTGACTCCCTAAAAGTAACTGACTGGAACATTCTAAAAACTTTACCTCTAGATAACGCTGTGGACCACTTCAACACAACCTTTTTAAACCTCCTAGACCACTATGCTCCTCTAAGGACTAAAAGAATTAAACTAAACACCTCCCCATGGCTAACTAAAACCACACTCACAACCATGCGACAGAGACAAACTCTGGGCACTTTACCGGAAACATAAATCTCCACTAATTCATAATGAATTCAGGACACTTAGAAACCAAGTAAAAAAGCTTGTTATCACTGATAGACAAAACTACGTCTTCACCCTCCAAAATACTAATAAAACAAATCCTCAGAAATTCTGGAAAGGAATATCTAGCCTAATCAATCCTGGCAGGACAGTCAACCCCAGTCCAGATCCAAACGCCACTGACATGGACTTGGCTACTCAATTCAACTCTTTTTTCATTGACTCTATTTCTAAACTAACCTCCTCTTTCTCCAACACTGCCACATCCTCAACTTCTCCCCATCCTCCTCTACTAACACTTTTTCCCCCACTCCCAATACCACCCTCATTTCCTCTACTATTCCATCACCCTCCAACTCCCCACCTTTCTCACTAAAACCTATCCCCACATCAACCATCAAAAAACTTCTCCACAAACTAAAACCATGCTCCAATGCCCGAGACAACATTCCTTCATACTTTCTTAGCATATCTGCAGAAGCCATTGCCTACCCTATCAGTATTCTAATTAACCGCTCTATCCAAGAAAGCATAGTACCACAAATTTGGAAAAAAGCCTTCATCATACCTTTGCATAAAGGTGGCAATAATAGTACTTCAAACTTCCGTCCCATAGTTATCCTGTCCCCCATCTCTAAACTCCTAGAAAAGTGTATCCATATACAGCTCCTACCTTACCTCTTAGACAATCACCTAATGACTCCAACCCAACATGGTTTTAGACCTGGTCATAGCACCATGACAACCCTCCTTTCCTTCTCAGAAACCATTAATAAAGCACAGGACTCTGGCAACACTGTTTCTACCCTGCTACTGGATCTCTCAAAGGCCTTTGACACTATTTCTCACAAACTACTTTTAACTAAACTTTCCCAACTTAACTTATCACCTTCCTCACTGAATTGGTTCTCTAGTTATTTATCTAACAGATTTCAAGCAGTCAAATGGAAAAAAGCCACCTCCTCATTCCTTAATGCCCCTACAGGAGTCCCCCAAGGTTCCATATTAGGTCCTCTTCTGTTTAATATATTCATAAATGACTTCCACAATTCCATCCCATTTTCCAATATTATTCAATGCGCGGATGATTCAACTATTATCTGCTCAGCCACAACTCTCCCAGTACTCCAAAAACTTACACAAGATGCATTCTCAATCACTGAACAATGGATGAAAGCAAACCACCTAGCTCTCAATCCCTCTAAAACCAAATTAATGATATTTACCCCTTCTAAACGCAATACTCTCAACACCAACTCCTTCTCTATTACCAGCAACAACAACTCATCCTTGGAACTGGTGTCAGAAACCAAGTTACTTGGGGTACAAATTGATGATCAACTCAAATTCAACTCCCACATACAACTTAATATCAAAAAAACTCATCAAAAACTAGGCATGCTCTACCGACAAAATCGCTACCTTACACCCTCAACTAAGATCACTCTCTGTTCTACATTCCTTATCCCCTCTCTTCTATATGGAGCCCCACTCCTAACTAACCTTCTATCTTCCCTCAAAACACAACTTTCCTCATGCCACAACAAAATAGCCAAATTCGCACACAGTCACAAAGCATCTACCCACCACTGCTCTTCTCTCCACAAACTCAACTGGCTTGAACTAACCAATCAACTCATCTATACTCAACTTTCTCTAGCTCAAAAGCTCATTTTCAAACCCTCCCTTTGTCCATCCCTTTCCTCTGCCTTTAAAATGCATCTTCCCAACAGAGCTCTCAGAACTAATAACCAAAACCTAATTGAGTTATACAAACCAACTCGTCCCCCAGGTAAAAACCCCCTATCCTATGGTCTAGCACGTCTCTGGAACTCTCTACCTCCAGCCATTCGTACCACTTCCAACCACTATTCATTCAATAAATCTCTTCACTCTTACCTACTAACCCAATGGGAATGCTCCTGCACCCATCCATCATATCTACTAACCCAATGGGAATGCTCCTGCACCCATCCATCATATCTACTAACCCAATGGGAATTCTCCTGCACCCATCCATCATATCTACTAACCCAATGGGAATGCTCCTGTACCCATCCATCATATCTACTGACCCAATGGGAATGCTCCTGCTCCCATCCGTCATATCTACTGACCCAATGGGAATGCTCCTGCACCCATCCATCATATCTACTGACCCAATGGGAATGCTCCTGCTCCCATCCATCATATCTACTGACCCAATGGGAATGCTCCTGCTCCCATCCATCATATCTACTGACCCAATGGGAATGCTCCTGCTCCTATCCATCTTAATACCACACTGCCTTACCTCCTCTCCCTCTTTTCCAACAACATGCTTGCTTCTACCTCATAAGTAAGGACTTCTCAGTATTTTTTCAGAAATGTTTTCCTTTTTCTAGTCTATATCATCTGTAACTGTCTGTAACTGTCTTCTGAATGGTATTCTCTAACTGTATAATCTTGTAAATAATGTAATGTATACTTCTGTATTTTCTGTAATGTTTCACCACCAGTTTGATGCTCAAATTGCATAACTTGTAAATATTGTCTCATGCTCACACTGCAAAATTTGTTAATATTGTTTGATGCTCAAACTGCATAATTTTCTAAACATCGTAACACATATTGTAACCCTTCTTTCTGGAGCTTTTCTCCCCAGGACTCCATTGAAAATGGGTTCATATTGGCCCAATGGACTATCCTGGTAAACCAACTACAAATAAATAAAATAAAAAGGTGAGTGCTCTATTGAATGCAATCCTCAACAAGCATAGATGAGGCTCCAAATGGTGTTATAAGCCAGGGCTCTATTGGAAAACCACAGTTACCTGTTGGAATTAGCAGGCCGCTTGCTAAACAAGGTGCTTTGATCTGCTATGTCATACACAGATATACTTACCAAATAATATCCCTTCAAGAATCTCACTGTCTTGAAATGCTGCCCTTAGGGCAACTTCTCTGCAGATTGCTGCATGATGCACACTACTACAGTGTGTTGCCATCAGGGTAATAATGAGGTTCTGTGCTGAGCCCAATAATTGAGACTTGAGTGATGGCCATCCCTTTCTGTAAATGTAACACTGAGTCATCTTTAGAAGGTATTTTGACTGAAACACAGGAAAGTTGGCAGTGGAATAGAACCATTCCATGGCAGCTTGATGCTCTCTGGGTGTTACTGGGAAGTGGATGAATTAAATTGCTTTGCTGCATATAACTACTAGGAGCTGTCCTATTATGCAACTAGCAAATGTATGGGACACTCCTGTACTATCAGCTGTATGCCACTGGAATGTCCCAGGGATCAGTAAAGACAAACTCAGCTACACCTTTGTTTCTACTGAGACTGGATTACCCTACAGGCTGTGTGAAGATATGTGGTGCACAACGTACTACTTAACATAAATATGTGAACTGGAGTACTGCATTAAGCCCACATGTGAGGTGTCATTGTAATAAAGTGTTGAAATCCCCTAATAAACACAAAGACCCCATACAGTGTACATACACATGAATCATGGATACCAAACACATATATAACATGTAATGAATAATAAAATCAATGCCAAAAAGCAAATAGTATGCAAATAAAAAAAAAAATAAGCAACAATAAACATTGCACAGCCCAGATTACTAGGCATAAGCAATGTGTAGGCCAGCTAACTAATTTTGCCCATTGCTATACCCCTTTAAGCAATGCCAACCTCAGATAAGCATGTTTCCCCGTAGCTTATCATTTTCAAAACTGTCCCATCACAGCAAATGGCAGGAATCAGCCCCATTTAAACCCAACAGGCAGGAATACATCTCATAACTGGTTGCAACAAACCATCACGATAAGGGCGTGCACACATATCCACCCACAAAGTGTATGCATCACGGTCAGCATCAGCACACCTAACACATTTGTTAGACACTGCATTTGAATGTACATGACATATGTCACATATCAGGCTCATGTAATGTTAACATATGCAGTGATGTGGTCCCATGGCATATCAAGGAAGAGTGCGTCATATCAATAAGGGGGTGTACACTCCCCATAGTCACGGTAACGTTTGATGGTTGTCACTGTAATAGTATTGTATTGGTCATACATGCACTGCTGACACATGCACATGCAGACTCCGCACAGAAGACACCACAGCCGAGAATCGAACCGGAGAACCTCTTGCTGTGAGGCGGCAATGCTAACCACTGCACCACCGTGGCCGCCCCACTGTTACCCACACTATGCTACATAAATGAAATGTGTACAAATGTTTGTATATAACTGTTGAAATCACAAGAGGTTACATAGTACAACTAAAAGAGACTTATACAGAAAACAGCGAAGACAGACAACATAATCCAAACAGCACACTCAAATGAGACGTGAACTGTTGTATTTTTAGCACACATAGCCATGGTTCAAATCCTGGGAGTGGTAGTAGGTTGTATGCATAATCATATCCCACACCTGTACTGATATGTCCAGAATGCCCAGTAAATTGGCCCATATCTGCTGCCTGTCACCCTGTCCTCCCCTGTCAAATCAGTGTGATGATCCCAGATATTTAGGCAGCAAATAAAACAGGGTTTATTACATCAAGCTTTTGAGTTGAAATTCAAGAAAATGAGTTTCAACTTGAACACTTGATGTAATAAACCCTTTTTATATGGATGGTCGTGCTGTGCCTTTTGTTACTGGATTTAATTTTGTGTTGGTTCACCAGTATGTCTAGCTATTCTACACCAGTTTCTTGGGCTTTGTTAGGCAAAAAATAAGAAATACAACCGATTGTCAGACATCTATCAGAACAAACCTGTCACTCTAGCAACTCCACAAAATGTTATGAGAATAATAAGCCAAGTATGTCCCATCTCCATCCCCATGTTGTGAAGCTGTGACCAGAGTGTCTGCAGTAACACAGTGAGACATATGTGCATAATACTAATGTGGAATCTGGTAATATGTGTGGCAACATTCAGGTAGTACTAATAAACATTGCCCCCACAGGTCTATATGATACGAAAACTGTGCCTAGAAATAAAAGATTGATATCCCGTACTGGTACTGTTTACTCTGGTATTGTATGGCATTGTTAGTGTTGCAGTTGCTCTGAATAATAAGGTATTACTCATCACTGTGACCCACACTGTGCTACATAATAAAATTGTCTTGGAAATCCTGTATAACTGTGTAGTAATTACAGGTTCAGATTGTAAAACCACAGGAGACTTATAGATAGAAATCAAAGAAGAGATACACAGCAATATCTGTATAGCACACTCAACTGTGATGGGCACTGTTTTATTTTTAGAAGAGATAGCCATGGTTCGAATCCTGCGAGTGGTAGTAAATGGTATGCAGAATCATACCCCACACGTGTACAGAGTTGTCCAGAATGTCCATTAAATTGGCCCATATCTGCCGGCTGTTACCCTGTCCCCCTGGCATATCAGTGTGCTAATCTTCGACATGTAGGCAACATTTCATGTCATATAACTGACTGTCAGGCCTGTACATATTTGGAAAATGTCAATGAAAACAAACCTGCCATTGCACAAAACACCAAAGGTTTAAGAGGGCAATAGTCAAAATATGTCCCGGTTCACCTGCATATTGTCAAGACATGCCCAGAGTGTGTGCAATAAGAGATGGACAGGTATGTGCATAACATCAATCTGGAATCTGGGAATATGTTTAGAAATAGTAGTGTTAACATACAATACCTCCACAGGTACACCAGGTAAGATGTGTATATACTGCAGGTAAAACTCAGTTCATGTATATAATTGTATACATCCATACCACTGTCCAAAGTAAGGCCATAGGGTAGTGTACTAAAACCTGTAAGGGACAGATCACAGCACTGACCCAAGTTGATAGCAATCTCTCCTTTGACAACCACATAGCCAAAGTGGTTAGAAAGACCTTCTACATGGCCCACCTCATCATGAAAGGATTCACATCTAGATCAAGAGAGGTAATCTTGCCGCTTTATTCTTCCCTCAGCAGACCCATCATAGAATACAATGCCCCTTTTGGGATGTACCTTATCGACACCTGCAGCAATTAGAAAGACCCAAAAAGTACCTCACCAAAAGGATCAAGGGACTCAAACAGATGCCATATGCTGCTCGGTTAAAAAACTCCAGCTCTACTCAGTTGCATACCGCCTACTTCGAGGCGATCTATGCCTGACATATAAAGCTATGTCCAATCCAGAATTAATGGACATGCTCCACCTCAGTAAATCTAAATCCCTTAGAGCCACACGCTCAAGGGACTTGAACCTCAGCACAGAAATAAATAGGACTTGCTGGAGGGACAGATTCATAACCCAGAAGCTCCCTTCGCTCTGGAATAGAATTTCAATTCATGTTAGGCAGAGCACCTCACTAAATCTCTTCAAGAAGAATCTTGATGAGTGGAAAGTGTGCTAGCCTGTGTACCTAATTTATCACTGTGTCTGCATTTTCTGTGTGTTTCTACCAAAAAAACAAAAAAATAATCCTTGTTTTCCCACCTCTCCTCGACTAGTTTAGACCAGTTTACAGGCATTGCTGTATTCTGGGCTGTGGTGTAGTTCCTGTGTTGTCCATTACCTTACTTGGATAGAAGGAAGTTTCTTTGCTCACCAGTGGGAGTGGGGAGCCTTGAGCAGCCTACCTGTCCTTGGGGGAAGTGACCTCAGAACAAGAAGCTGTAGTAATTGGTTGTTTGGACCATTTCTAGCCCTTTTTTAGTTCACTGTTTAAAATCCACCTCTGGGTGTTTTTTTCTGGCTATACTGCTCAGACAAGCTCCACGTGGGTTTACAGAGTGGTCCTAGCAGCAGGGAACTCAGAAAAGTGACTACCTTCTGGATTTAAGTATCCTTGCTTTTTATCACTTGGAATAGCTTCTGTAGCTTACCCTGAACTAGCCTGAACTGTTTTTTAACTGATTGCTGCATTATTTTAAAATCTGCACTTAAAGTTACATTTTAGTCGAATTTGATCGAATGTTTGCTTGTTTGTTTGTTTAATTTAACTGTGGAGGCTGCCCACTAAAGTGTGCTAGCCTGTGTAACTAATTTATCACTGTCTCTGCATTTTCTGTGTGTTTCTACCAAAAAAACAAAACAATAATCCTTGTTTTCCCGCCTCTCCTCGACTAGTTTAGACCAGTTTACAGGCATTGCTGTATTCTGGGCTGTGGTGTAGTTCCTGTGTTGTCCATTACCTTACTTGGATAGAAGGAAGTTTCTTTGCTCACCAGTGGGAGTGGGGAGCCTTGAGCAGCCTACCTGTCCTTGGGGGAAGTGACCTCAGCACAAGAAGCTGTAGTAATTGGTTGTTTGGACCATTTCTAGCTCTTTTTTAGTTCACTGTTTAAAATCCACCTCTGGGTGTTTTTTTCTGGCTATACTGCTCAGACAAGCTCCACGTGGGTTTACAGAGTGGTCCTAGCAGCAGGGAACTCATAAAAGCGACTACTTTCTGGATTTAAGTATCCTTGCTTTTTTTTCACTTGGAATAGCTTCTGTAGCTTACCCTGAACTAGCCTGAACTGTTTTTTAACTGATTGCTGCATTATTTTAAAATCTGCACTTAAAGTTACATTTTAGTCGAATTTGATCGAAAGTTTGCTTGTTTGTTTG